>NC_073630.1:52052575-52355606 GCF_029407905.1 Bubalus kerabau | reverse complement strand
TGAGTTCACACAGCAACTTGCCAGCTGAAAAACAAAAATGAAACTGAGTAGAGAATGACCAGAAATGCCTTGAGGGACTGGAAAATCTGACTGTTCAAACTTTAAGACCTAACAAATAAGGCTGAGAACAGTTTTGAGTGAGGAAAAACTTAAGATTTTACTTTGGATCAAAGATCAAATTAAACATGGGCCCACCCAAGCCTATTTTAGATAACTTCCAGATAGCTTCCAAATATATGAAATAATTTCAGAATATCTTCTTTAAGTTATGGAAGATCTGTGAGATAGGTACTAATAAGAAAAGCAATAAGCAAAGCAATAAATCAGTTTTAAAAGACTTGAAAGGAAGAAAAAAATACCTGACAACTGGTGCATTGAACTGATTAGAAACAATCCCAGCAAATATCAAATTTTTTAGTTAATTGTGGTCTAAAGAACTACAAGGCTATGCCTATAAAACTTTTGTTTACCTGAAAAGCAGTTGTAGTGGCCATGACTTTGCTCCAGCAGTAAGTTCTCTGTCAATGCAGTATAGTACAATCAGAAAGTTTACAAAGCTTGCTTCTGAAGGAGCCAAACAGAATAGTACATACAGACAGACCCAGAGATCATGCAGAGTAGGGAACAGAGTGCCTAGCAGAGAGTGGCATCAGTTTTTCATCAAGATGAGAAGGCTTTGACCTTCTATGCCCTGCAGGATTCTCGCATTGCTGTGGATCAGTGTACTCCTGTGTGTTCCCTAGTTTTCCTCCTTTTAAAGGAGTTTGAATTCATTCCATGTTGAATGTATGGTTGGGGATTGGGTAGAGAGCTGAAGATAATTTGTCTTTTTAGTCTTTCTAATGCCAAACCACAAAGAGCAATGTGTGATCTATCCCCATAAGACCTTAGACTTTGAAATGGCTGCAAAAACTCAATGGGATCTTTTTTTTTTTTTTTTAATTTAGTATTTCCTGTGCCAACTATATGTTGATCACATTGCAGACTTCCATGCTCCTTTTATTTTGTCTCTGTGCAGTAGAGAAAAAACACTTGGAAACCATACTTCTCAAACTTCATTGCTAGTGAGCTCTGGTCTAGATTCTTAGAAACACTTTCAAAAGTAAGATGTGTGGGAAGAGAGCAGGTGTGACTTTTGAGAAGCTTCTGATTTAGCACATAGAGACTATAGGTGCTATGATCAACTGCAATTGTGAAAGAGGTTACTTCAAATCAGAAGCTTTCTGATTTTACTGAAGTCAGCTGCAATTATTTCTGACATTTGTTCTCCAGTTCTTTTTTTGAAAAAACTTACGTATATATTTCCCTGTATTCAATAATTTCTTCTCTTGTAAATTCTGGAGAGGTTTCAGTTTCCTGATCATCCAGAATTTATAATATCTCTTGGGTAAAGGATGTCTACTGTATGTGTGCGAGATGTGGGGAAGAGATATTTTATGTCACAAAAGGTGGGATGTGGCAGACTCTGCTCAACAAAGCACTCTCCTCTTTGTCCTAAACACTGAGCTAACCTACATTTCCCAGCTATCCTTGTAATCATGTGACTGATTTCCAACTGATGTGGTATACTGGCCAAAGATCCACTGGGAACTGTTAAATCTCAGAGACATTGTAGAGCCAATAGGTGGAAAAAGCCTGAATTTGGGTCACTGCTTGAAGGATAGCCACTCCACCAGGAAACTCTGTGTTAAACTCTTCATGAGTAAAAATAAACATTTATTATTTAACTCCACTTATTTTATTGCAGTTGTTACAAAAATAAATCCATCATGATTAATACCCAAATATTTAATATTAATTTAGAATTCGTGTTGAAGTAGAAAACATGAGGCATAATTGCTGTCATTACTATAGAATGCATGCCTCCTTTTTGGGCAAATTTCAATGGGTGAATGTTCAATGATTTAACAAATCTTGCCATAAATTTGGAAGTTGGAGAGGAGGAGGAGAGAAGTAGCAGTGACTTGAAAACCCTCAGCTCTTTCTTGTACCAGTCAGGACTGAAATATGAACAGATTCAGAGATAGACAATGCTATAAGATTCAGATTTCTATGTCCCCAACCAATTTTACTCCCTGCTTTCTTATAAAGTTTGAAGTTCTTTCTTCTTCAGTCTTCTTGTTCAAACACACACCATCCTTACTGTTTCTGTCATAATCAAGAGGCAGCAGTGAAGTGGAAAGAATGGGAGATTTGGACTCAGCAAATCTGTGGATCTGAGAATGAATGCAGACCTACTCAGAAAAGGCAGAGGAACCAGAGATTAAATTGCAAACATCTGCTGAATCATGGAAAAAGCAAGAGAGATTCAGAAAAACATTTATTTCTGCTTTATTGACTATGCCAAAGCCTTTGACTGTGTGGATCACAATAAACTGGAAAATTCTGAAAGAGATGGGAATACCAGACCACCTGACCTGCCTCTTGAGAAACCTGTATGTAGGTCAGGATGCAATGGTTAGAACTGGACATGGAACAACAGACTGGTTCCAATAAAAAAAGGAGTACGTCAAGGCTATATATTGTCACCCAGCTTATTTGACTTATATGCCAAGTACATCATGAGAAACCCTGGGCTGGAATCAAGATTGCCAGGAGAAATATTAATAACCTCAGATATGAAGATGACAGCAAAGTAAAAAAGACCTAAGGAGTCTGTTGATGAAAGTGAAAGAGGAGAGTAAAAAAGTTGGCTTAAAGCTCAACATTCAGAAAACTAAGATCATGGCATCCAGTCCCATCACTTCATGGCAAATAGATGGAGAAACAGTGGAAACAGTGAGAGACTTTATTTTTCTGGGCTCCAAAATCACTGCAGATTGTGATTGCAACCATAAAATTACAGACACTTACACCTTGGAAGGAAAGTCATGACTAGCCTAGACAGCATATTAAAAAGCAGAGACATTACGTTGCCAACAAAGGTCCGTCTACTCAAGGCTATGATTTTTCTAGTAGTCATGTATGGATGTGAGAGTTGGACCATAAAGAAAGCTGAGCGCAGAAGAACTGATGCTTTTCAACTGTGGTGTTGGAGAAGACGCTTGAGAGTCCCTTGGACTGCAAGGAGATCCAACCTGTCATTTCTAAAGATCAGTTCTGAATATCCTTTGGAAGGACTGATGCTAAAGCTGAAACTCCAACACTTTGGCCACCTGATGCGAAGAGCTGACTCATTTGAAAAGACTCTGATACTGGGAAAGATTGAGGGCAGGGGGAGAAGGGGATGACAGAGGATGAGATTTTTGGATGGCATCACCAACTCAATGGACATAAGTTTGGGCAGGCTCCAGGAGTTGGTGTTTGACAGGGAGGCCTGGCGTGATGCAGCACATGGGGTGGCAAAGAGTCAGACTCGACTGAGCGACTGAACTGAACTGAACTGAACTCTGCATCTTACCACTATCAGCAAATCCTTAATTAGTAAGGATTTCCAGTTTTCATTTACTGTTATGTGCAATAGGGCTGATAGTTACATTTAGAGTGTTTTCAAAAGATTTAACTCTAAATGAGTTAACATCTGTCTAAAATAATCATATCATATAAATAACTTAGGGAATAGTATTTTGTTCTGTTTTCATTTATAACCAGCATCTATCGCTCTTTCTTTAATTATGATGCAGTTTAGCAAGTGGACATAGATCATTTTACATTTAATTATCAGCATATCAGTACCAGTAGGATACACTGGAAAACTAACCTCAGATATGCTAATGTTAATGATAGATTCTTCAAATATAAAACAAGAATAATAATTCTTATCTTGTGGAATAATTGTGAAAATTAAAGCTAAATAGATAATAAAAAGTCAATTTATAATTTTATTGTTTAGAACTTTTGAAAGAAGTGATATTGTATTTGTAATGCCTAGAACAGTGCTAGACTTCAAAATAAATAATATATGATTGAACTGATATAAATTGACTATTCTAAACAAACCTGCTTTGCTAAGACTTTGGCTTATTTTTCTATTCCTGTGTTAATATATTTTGACATTTATCTTACTTCAAGTCATACTTTTCAAGATATGAACACAATTTTGTTAATTTCTCAACCCTTCATTGTTTCAGAATGTGTGACAGTTCCATAAAAGATGATCTATGAAAAAACTAAGTCTAGGCTCAGTTAAGTTTAGGGTATACTACCTGGGCTAAAATTTACCCTTAGAGGTTGATGATGCTCAGGAAGATTATGAAGGGCTCTGCAAATTGTAGTAACTAAGAATATTTTTTTCTTAACTCAAAGTTTCTCAACATGTCAGACAAATAAAATATTCCCATCTTCATTATTATCACTTGTTTCCACACTTCCCATCACAATCATAAAGTGCTTATTAACCAATTTCCAGAGCTAATATAATACAAAAACACAGTCCTGGACTAATCTAGGAGTCCTGGACTAGTCCTAGGAGAATCTCCTACCTGAGGGATTGCTTTTTTAAGTAATGTCACAATTTTTTAAAATGACCTGCACATCTACCTATGTTGTATTCACTAGCCATAATCACTTGTGTATCATTTCCTGGCAATAGAGAGTAATACTGTTGCTCTTGTCTTTTCATACCAATATAATAAAGTACACTTTGAGTAAATATTTCTTTACTTAACACAGTATCTAAGCACTTAAAAAATACTTTCTTACAATTTACTGAGCATGCACATATTTATAAAACAGCAGCATATAAAGTGAAGTTCGCTGTCATGTCCAACCATTTGCGACCCCATGGACTATATAGTCCATGCAATTCTCCAGGCCCGAATACTGGAGTGGATAGCCTTTCTCTTCTCCAGGGGATCTCCCCAATCCAGGGATTGAACTCAGGTCTCCTGCACTGCAGGTGGATTCTTTACCAGCTAAGCCACAAAGGAAGCCTGCTGCATATAAACATTTGATCAATTATCACTTTTAGTTAGTATTATAGAATATTCCCCAGAGGCTTCTTCTACTTTTCTAATTTTCCATAAATCTTTAACAATTTAAAAATTACCCAAAAACTTACATCATGACATTTAAATAGCAAAAATCTCTATGTAATACATATTAAGCAGAAATAAAGGTAGTTTGAGCATTCCAGGCAAAGAGATGTTAATATATTCATTAAACATGTTTAGGTAACTCAAAGACGTGTTTTTACCCATGTGCAAATACAAAAGTTTGCACATTGTTTGTGATTCAAACTTCTTTTGTCCATTGTTCACTGATGAAACAAATATACAAAAGGATGACTGCATACCAGGCATCATGCCAACAATTGGGACTATGACCATAAATAAGGACCTTTCCTATGATTAATCTTATAAATTAAGCTTTTACTTTGCTAAATATTAGTGAAGAATACACCAAGCAACGAGATAATGTGTGTGATAATGATCTCATGGAGGATGCAGTCTGATACAAATAGGAAGGAAAAAGGATAAGGGAGAGGTCAGAGCTAAAATGATGTCAAAGCTGAGATACTACGCTGAGATCTTAAATTTATACGGGAGCATGTGTGCAAGAGATGATGATGCTTAAATGCTATATTTGAATAGCATGAGGCATGTGTGTGCTCAGTTGTATCCGACTCTTTGTGACTCCATGAACTGTAGCCTAACAGGTTCCATTGTCCACGGGATTATCTCAGCAAGAATACTGGAATAGGTTGCCATTTTCTACTCCAGGGATTTTCCTGACCCAGGGATCAAACCCACATCTCCTGGGTCTCCTGCATTGGCAAGTGGATTCATTTACCACTGTTCCGCCTGGGAAGTATTTGAAGTAGTAGAAAGAGCAATTCTGGTGGTGAAAAAATAAAGCTATTTTGGAATTGCAAACTCATGTAATTAAACTTTTTAAGAAGTCTGATTTAAATATAGAGAAAGTGCAAATTACAAGATAGGCAAACAGAGCACAAAAATGCAAGCTATCTAATTTGGACTCCATGACAGAGAAGGTGGGAAGTAACTTCAGAGTTCAAAAGCATCAATTCTTTGGCACTCAGCCTTCTTTATGGTCCAACTCATATCTGTACATGACTACTGGAAAAACTTATAGTATAGCATGTTGGTGAAACTGACCCATGTACACTTAGAGTTCTTTATCATATTTTATGTGTATGAATATTTCATTTTTTGTTTATCCTTTCTCACACTGGCAGAAAACTGGATTATTTCCATACTTTTCCCAAGAATATTCTTGTCCATATATCCTTCTTTATATGTTTAAATTGGAATATAATTTCTGTGTCCCATTTTATATGAGGTTTAACTTTATGGGATGCTGTCTGTTTTTCAAAATATTTGCAACAGTTCTGCTTCAATATACAAGAGATCTTATGACTGACATTCTCTCGGATACCTATTATCATTGTAATTTTTATTTTTCCCAATTGATTGTATAGAATATAGTCTTAGTTTTTATTTCCCAGGTCATTAATAATACTGAACAATTCTTCATATTTCTTGACCACAAATATTAATCAACAAATCAGACAATACTATCAACCAAACCCTTGTGCTCAAGAAGTTTATCTTTACATGGACGATACCAAAAAAAAAAAGATAGGAGGCTTTATGCACTATGCAGAAGGCAAAGAACATTGATGTGGTGCTTTGCTTTAGATTTTGGGTCTTGGACTAGGCTTTCCTAAAACCATGATGTTTAAGCAGAAAATTGAATGATGAGAAGGGCTACTCTCCAGGCAAGAATACTAGAGTGGATTGCCATTTCCTTCTCCATAGGATCTTACTGACCCAGGAATCAAATCTGGGCCTCCTTCATTGCAGATGAATTCTTTACCATCTGAGCTATAAGGGAACCCCATAATATATAGGGGAAGGCTAATTCAGGCTCATGTAATAAAAAATATAAAAGTCCTGAGATGGAGATAAGTTAGATGTGTTTTAGGAAGAGCAGAAAAACAAGTATAGCTTGATTGCAAGGAAGAAATTATGTTTGAGTCAAGCAACATCAAACCAAAAGTTGTTAGAAATTGATTATGAACCCTATACCAACAGAAGCAAGATGAAAATTTCATCCAGAGCAGAGAAGGAAGCAAAGCCAGTAAGTGATATGATTGGCTATAACTTAAGCAGTTGCTTTATTTCAGAAAGCCTACTTGCTTTTAAAAGAAAAAGAAGGATGAAATAATAGAAGATGAGTTCAAAAAGGATACCTGCAGTATTCATCCAACAGAAGTTTATTTAATGCTTATCATCTATCAGTCATTGTTTCCACATAAAAAAGCCAGACCCATATCCTACTCTCAAAAAAATGTTAAAGAACAAGTAAAAATGTGACAGAAATGGTATGGACTTAACAGAAGAAGAAGATATTAAGAAGAGGTGGCAAGAATACACAGAAGAACTGTACAAAAAAGATCTTCACGACCAAGATAATCACGATGGTGTGTTCACACACCTAGAGCCAGGCATCCTGGAATGTGAAGTCAAGTAGGGCCTTCATAGCATCACTACGAACAAAGCTAGTGGAGATGATGGAATTCCACTTGAGCTATTTCAAATCCTGAAAGATGATGCTGTGAAGGTGCTGCACTCAATATGCCAGCAAATTTGGAAAACTCAGCAGTGGCCACAGGACTGGAAATGGTCAGTTTTCATTCCAATCCCAAAGAAAGGCAATGCCAAAGAATGCTCAAACTACTGCACAATTGCAGTCATCTCACATGCTAGTAAAGTAATGGTCAAAATTCTTCAAGTCAGGCTTCAGCAATACGTGAACTGTGAACTTCCAGATGTTCAAGCTGGTTTTAGAAAAGGCAGAGGAACCAGAGGTCAAATTGCCAACATCCACTGGATCATCGAAAAAGCAAGAGAGTTCCAGAAAAACATCTATTTCTGCTTTATTGACTATGCCAAAGCCTTTGACTATGTGGATCACAATAAACTGTGGAAAATTCTTCAAGAGATGGGAATACCAGACCACCTGACCTGCCTCTTGAGAAATTTGTATGCAGGTCAGGAAGCAACAGTTAGAACTGGACATGGAACAACAGACTGGTTCCAAATAGGAAAAAGGAGTACGTCAAGGCTATATATTGTCACCCTGCTTATTTAACTTCTATGCAGAGTACATCATGAGAAACGCTGGGCTGGAAGAAGCACAAGCTGGAATCAAGATTGCCAGGAGAAAGATCAATAACCTCAGATATGCAGATGACACCACCCTTATGGCAGAAAGTGAAGAGGAACTAAAAAGCCTCTTGTAAAAAGTGAAAGAGGAGAGTGAAAAAGTTGGTTTAAAGCTCAATGTTGGGAAAACTAAGATCATGGCATCTGGATCCATCACTTCATGGGAAATAGATGGGGAAACAGTGGAAACAGTGTCAGACTTTATTTTTGGGGGCTCAAAATCACTGCAGATGGTGACTGCAGCCATGAAATTAAAAGACGCTTACTCCTTGGAAGGAAAGTTATGACCAACATAGATAGCATATTCAAAAGCAGAGACATTACTTTGCCCACATAGTCAAGGCTATGGTTTTTCCAGTGGTCATGTACGGATGTGAGAGTTGGACTGTGAAGAAGCCTGAGCGCCGAAGAATTGATGCCTTTGAACTGTGGTGTTGGAGAAGACTCTTGAGAGTCCCTTGGACTGCAAGGATATCCAACACGTCCATTCTCAAGGAGATCAGTCCTGGGTGTTTTTTGGAAGGAATGATGCTAAAGCTGAAACTCCAGTACTTTGGCTACCTCATGTGAAGAGTTGACTCATTGGAAAAGACTCTGATGCTGGGAGAGATTGGGGTCAGTAGGAAAAGGGGACGACAGAGGATGAGATGGCTGGATGGCATCACCAACTTGATGGACGTGAGTTTGAGTGATCTCCGGGAGTTGGTGATGGACAGGGAGGCCTGGCGTGCTGGGATTCATGGGGTCCCAAAGAGTTGGACACGACTGAGCAACTGAACTGAACTGAACTGAAAAATGCAAAGAATAATTTATTTTTCTTGCGGGTTTTGTTACCATTTTCTCTGTGCCTCACTTTGCAACAAATTATATAGCTCTTGCTCCAATAACTATCTTTCTGCATAGACTTATGTGATCTCCATTAATGTTGATGAAATAAAAATATATTACTATTCCTATAAAAGAGAAAACAGGAATAAACTGATTAGTAAACTTGATTATGCAACATAATTATTAATGCAAAGGAAATGAGAATGATATTCAGGTCTGCTCCAAGGCTAATAGAAGTTGAGAGATTTTCTTGGGTAAAAATATTATCACCAAGGACAAATTTTCAGAGTGATCAACTTTGTAGGCTATGAATTTTCCAGGGAGCAAAGTGTTTACACTGAACATGGCATTTGTTATACAGGCAGAAAGGAGGACCAGACTGATTTATGATTTTATTTTTTCTTTTTCTTATAGTCATTTTACTCCTACCTTCACTTATTCTTAGCTGAGACTTTGGAGATGGACAACAGATGACTTGAAGTGGAATTTTTCTTTCCCTTGTAAAGATCTGAAGAGTTATTTTACTTTTGCCAAATAAGCTTTCTTTTCTTTTCTTTTCTTTTTTTTTTTATGGCCATGAATATGGGGGGTGGGAGCATAAGCATAATAACTTGCTCAGAAAGGGACTCATTAAATTTTTTGAGGCTAATAATGCATATATTTATATTTAAAACAATGGAAATTCCATGCAGCTTTTATTACCTGGGATGATCAAGCCACAGAGGAAGGCAGAGTGCTAGCTCACTGCATTCTTGTGATAAATGTGAGAAAACAAATCTGTTTTGTATATCAAATCTTGTAGTTGAAAATAAAATACAATTCCAGCTTTCAGCATAAGGAAGATTATACTTAGAATGGCTGAAAATTTTTCTTAATTTTTCAGCATTTCAGTTATGCCTCCTAATTGTCTTTTGGGATATCATTTATCATTTAGAACAGTGCACCCTTAGAAATAATACAAAATTGGGGTATATGCAGTTTGAATGTAGAATGTAACTTATATATGGAGATTTTTTATTTTTTCCAGTAATTTATATGATCTTAATTCCTTAAATTTTGTTCATAATGTCAAAAAAGAAGTCTGTAAAATCACTGTGATAAACTTGAATCATGGAAACTTTGTGCTCTGTGACAAATTCTAGGTCAATTCCTTACTCCTAGTATACCTAAAAAGTGGTCAAATTGAAAAAGGAGAAACCCTTTATCCTCATATAATCTTAATTTTTAACATTAGTATCTGTTGGTCTAGTATACTTATAAAACATAGACACACTGATTGCTGTGATTATATTTATTGAATACATGTTAGATACTTGTCACAATGCATGATTTCCTTTAATGCTGACAGCATTGCAATTTTAGTTTTATTGCATTATATATTTGCTAGCAGAACCCAGAAGAAACCAGTACCATTTGACTCAAGATGCTTTTTCCACATTATTCTGGCACATAATAAATATGGTGATTCTGATGATCATCAGCATAAGGAAGAAAAAAGAAGGGGAAGAAGCGAGAGAAATGGGTTGGATCCCTGAGTCAGGAAGATCCCCTGGAGGAGGGCATGGTAACCCACTCCAGTATTCTTGACTGGAGAATCTCATGGACTGAGAAGCCTGGAGGGCTACAGTCCAAAGGGTCACAAAATGTCAGATATGACAGAAGTGACTGAGCATGCGTGCCCCATACAGGAGCATATAGGAGAAAAATAGGATTTTGCTTGTAGCTGTTGTCATGTTCTAAACATGCATTCATGAAATCTGTTGCTAACCGTGAGCCATTACTGCAAAGGAAATAAGTTTAATCACATAGTTAACTTTATATAAATCTTATGTGTACAATACTAAAAAATAATATTTTGTAAGCAAAATACAAACTTAAATGCCAATTTTTGCACATAATTCTGTATAGTGCCATTAGCCTCACTAGTACAATCAAATACATTATTTGAATACTATCCCATAATGTTTACTGGAATTTTATAGTGTTTAAAAATTTGCTCTAGGCAATACTTCTTTGTAAATGTTTTTAACAGAAGAAATGCAAAGAAGCTGTGAATGTTCTTGTGGAATCCTCTTTGACACACGAAATTAAAAAATTGATCAAAGTTCCGAATTAACAAAAGCAGTATTAATTTCAAAGGTAGAACCAAACTCAGTATAAGCAAATATTTTTATCATAAAAATAAAAAAGAGCTTGTATGAAGCAACATGCATGCTAATGATGAACATGAAGATACTTTAATATACACACTTAAAAATTTAGTCAACAGAAGATGGAAAAAAAAGTCCATCTCTGAAATATTTGCTTTAAACAAATACCAAATAATTAGAAAGATCAATTAATATTTTCCTTGCTTAAGATTGTTTTGAAGAATAATAAGTGATTATTTTAATTATTTAATATTATAGCTTCATCTTTTGATTTTTAAATGATTTTAATTTGGTATTTCAAAAACTTTGTCATTTTTATGTGCTAATATTCCCTCTTCTGGGGCTTCCCTCATAGCTCAGTCGGTAAAGAATCTGCCTGCAATGCAAGAGATCCGGGTTCAGTTTCTGGGTCGGGAAGATCCCCTAGAGAAGGAAATGGCAACCCACTCCAGTATACTTGCCTGGAAAATCCCATGGACAGAAGAACCTGGCGGGCTAGTCTATGAGGTCACAAGAGTCGAACATGACTTAGTGACTAAACCACCACCACCATTCCCTTTTCTAATGTTTCTACTAACAAATATCTATAGCATATATAGGAGCTTCCCTGGTGACTCAGACGGCAAAGAACCTGTCTGCAGTGCGTGAGACCTGGGTTCAATCCCTGAGTTGGGAAGACCCCCTGGAGAAGGGAAAGGCTACACACTCCACTATTCTTGCCTGAAGGCTCAACCCCATGGACTGTAGCCTACCAGGGTCCTCCGTCCATGGAATTTTGCAGGCAAGAATACTGGAGTGGGTTGCCATTTCCTTCACCAGGGGATCTTCCCAACCCTGGGATCAAACCCGGGTTTCCCGCATTGCGGGCAGATGCTTTACCATCTGAGCCAAGACAGAGGAGCCTAGCAGGCTACAGTCCATGGGATCACAGAGTCGGACACGACTGAGCAAGTAACACCACCACCTATAGCATATATGGATAATTTTCATTTTATTGAAACATATCCTTATCACAAAATATATCCCATAATCATAATAATAAGGTATCTATCTAATTAAAAAAACAAGACAATAAGCCCTAAATGGAGTTGCTTATGATTAGCTGTATGTCACTAAACTGACTTAACCTAATTTTTATGTCATGGTCCTGATAGACCCCTGTCATTATCTCAAGGAAAATAACTTTGCAATAATAAAATTCTTGTTTGCCTAATGTGACACTATTGTTTTATTCCCCTCTGACTATAAATGTCTTTCATTTTGTTTCTTAAAGGAACTTTCTATCTGCTAGAATGGATGCCCGATTCAAATCATATTTTTGGTCAGATAAACTCTAAAAATTTTAATAAGCTTCAGCTTATCTTTTAAATATGAGTATACACATGTATTGGAGAAGGCAATGGCACCCCACTCCAGTACTCTTGCCTGGAAAATCCCATGGATGGAGGAGCCTGGTAGGCTGCAGTCCATGGGGTCACTAAAAGTCGGATATGACTGAGCGACTTCACTTTCACTTTTCACTTTCATGCATTGGAGGAGGAAATGGCAACCCACTCCAGTGTTCTTGCCTTGAGAATCCCAGGGATGGGGGAGCCTGGTGGGCTGCCGTCTATGGGGTCGCACAGAGTTGGACACGACTGAAGCAACTTAGCAGCAGCAGCAGCATACACATATATCAGAGAAGGCAATGGCAACCCACTCCAGTACTCTTGCCTGGCAAATCCCATGGATGGAGGAGCCTGGTTGACTGCAGTCCATGGCGTCACTAGGAGTCGGACACCTCTGAGCGACTTCACTTTCACTTTTCACTTTTCACTTTCATGCATTGGAGAAGGAAATGGCGATCCACTCCAGTGTTCTTGCCAGGAGAATCCCAGGGACGGGGGAGCCTGATGGGCTGCCATCTCTGGGGTCGCACAGAGTCAGACACGACTGAAGTGACTTAGCAGCAGCAGCATACACATATATATATATATAATTGTAGCTGTTGTCATGTTTTTTTTTTTTTGTCATGTTCTAAACATGCATTCATGAAATCTGTTGCTAACGGTGAGTCATTACTGCAAAGGAAATAAGTTTAATCACATAGTTTTATATATAGTATCAAATTTTAATACAATCCTATCACCCTCTACCATAGACTGACTTGTCATTTGTTATTATGGTCATTCATTATTATTTAAAACATGTAAATAAAATGATGAGAAAGCCCATAAAATCAATGATTTAGGATTCCTGAGAATTACCAGAAATCCCAATTTATTATTGCTAAATCCCAAAGATTAGTAACTGTCAAAAATTTGGAAAATTTTTTAAATGTAAAGTTATAAGTTGATGCCATTTTATTTCACATTCTACATGCACTATAACTTTGAGCAAACCTATAAAATAAGCATCTCTATTATCCTTATTATACTTATGAGAAAACTTACTTCAAAGAAGGTAGAAAGTGAATGTGTTAGTCACTCAGTCGTGTCTGACTCTTCACGATCCCATGGACTGTAGCCTGCTAGGCTCCTCTGTCCCTGGAAGTCTCCAAGCAAGAATACTGGAGTGGGTAATAATTGTCTTCTCCAGGCATCAAACCCCAGTCTCCCACGTTGCAGGCAGATTCTTTACCATCTGAGGCACCAGGGAAGTCCTTAAAGAAGGTAAGTCACTTGCTTAGAACTGCTCCTCTGGTAAGGCCAGAATTTGAGCCAGGTGTGCCTGACTTCAACACCTTTACAAGTAACTGTTGGCATACAGTGACATTAAACATGCAACTCCATGGTCTAAGGCTGAACTCTGCTAACTGGACAAGTTATTTGTCTTTCTAGGGAATGCTTACTAGCACTTGAATATCTTATAATTCTTTAATCAAGCTACCCACTTTCTTTAATTCCCTTATCCAAACAATGGTTCCTCCATCAATCCTGACACCTGCATCAGATATATTGGAAAACTTCTAGATTTTGATCTCCCCCTCAATTTTCAGTAATTCCTTAAGTTTTAAGAATTTGGCACCTCAAATAAGATCTTTCTTTATTCTCCATTGCAAAGATACTGTCAGATTCTCTTACCATAGACATAACAGCAAACTCTTAATCTCCAATCCATGCTCTCTGAGCTCCAAAATGATTTTGAGATAGTACATGTATAATTTATTATATCAGCCTTTCTTAAAGTGAAAATATCCTTGTGTTTCTGTGATAGATTGCATTATTACTACTCACCAGATATTGACAGTTCCCTTGTCATGACACCCTTTTCTTTTGAAATCACTAATGGTCACATGACTTGCCAATTAAATATGAGCAGAAGGGGCGTGTGTCATTTATGGCTAAAAGGGTTAAGATTGGTGCCACCATGAACAGTAGTATTGAGCCAGAGAAATGTTTCTTGGTAGTCTGAGTCCGAGTGAAGACAACATGGCCCTGGGTGGTGAACTGAATATGTTTTGTGTGGGGAAAATATTTTGTGGTCTTAGTATGAAGAATAGAGTACCTTTCTGTGACAGTATAACCTAATCTATCATGTTTGCTACAGTTGTTTGCTTCAGTTGCTAGGTCATGTCTAACTCTTTGTGATCTCATGGACTGTAGCCCGCCAGGCTCCTCTGTCCATGAGATTTCCCAGGCAAGTATACTGGATTGAATTGCCATTTCCTCCTCCAGAGGATTTTTCTGACTTAGGGATTGAATCCATGTCTCCTACACTGCAGGTGGATACTTCACCAAAAAGCTAGCAGAGAAGCCCACTGTCTACAACAGTACACATCACTTATAAAATCAATAATACTCCTACAGTTTGGCATGCCAGATCTTTTATCATATGACTCCTGTTAATATTTGTAATTTTATATCTAACATTCTTTCCCCATGTCCCTGCACTCTCAATGACATTTCAAACCCTTACATTTTTTACACTTCCATGATTTGCTCATATTTTAACATATCCTTGTACTACCCATATTTCACAATATATTTTCCTCTGTGAAATCTTACCCAAAATATTTAATCCAGACCATCATCAGTCCCGTGATTTCAATATGACCCACATCTGCCCCAAATACTTTATTAAAATTATACTATTGTAATATGATTGATGTATATAGAGCCTTAACTAGAGAGAGTGCAGCTTGTTGAGGACAGAGATTGTTTAATTCACTTTTGCATTACCACTTCCCAGCATGGTATTGTATACTGTGCAGCTATTCAAGAAAATATTATTAAATGTGTAAATGATCAGTAAACAACAAATTTTGAGATTAAATATTAATTCTTATTAGTAAACAAAATTCAAACATATAATAATGATGTAGTAGGTGTGGGTTTTGTGCTTTTCTGGTGGCTCAGCAGTAAAGAATCTGCCTTCCCATGCAGGAGATGAAGTTTTGATCCCTGGGTTGGGAAGACCACCTGGAGAAGGAAATGGCTATCCATTCCAATATTCTTGCTGGAGAATTCCATAGACAGAGGAGGTTGGCAGGCCTCAGTCCATGGGGTCACAAAAAATCAAGCATGACTTAGCGACTAACCAACAAAATTAAGGCATGATTTTTACTACAGAAAACATGATATTTTTAATCACCTACCCCACTTTAAAGACAACAACATAGGCCAACAACTTTCCTTTCAAGACCTTCACAGCATATTAAATGAGCTGACATGCCATAATTTCAGCTTTATCCAGCAAAGACCTTTCATTGACAAATGCAAAAATCATTTCAATAGTTAGGAATTTTATCACTGAACAGGAGGAGTTTTTAGAACTATTTATCTTTACTGTACTGTCACAGAATTTGTGAGCTCCTTGACAGCCCTATAGTTAATGAACTGGAATCCCATTTTCTGTGTTCTAGAATTCTGTCTTTCTTTCCTACCCTTCCAGCATATTTTTTTTTCCTGGTGTTACAGTACAAATCTATACAGTAGTCTGCATTTAATCTCCATATCTCATCTTCCCAATTCGTCTTGTTGGAAAGAATTCAACATCCTATAATTTTACCCTCCATTGAACTAGAATAATTTCTACATTTAGATTATTCAGATCCATTAACAGAACTTTGTTTCCACTAGCGTTTAATTCTACTATAATCCACTGTCAAATGCATTAAATAACAGCATCTCACACCCCTCAGTGGCAAAGACAAACTGGTGAGGAACAGTAAGTGTTTAGAAATACTTTTCTGAACCACTATAATAACCATGTCATTATTATTGAGCCGTCATATGTACATTCCAGTTTATGTGAAATCAAAGTCAGTTGCTCAAATAATAGCCTTTGCTATACTACACAATGCTAGTTGCAGCCTCACATGAAAGAAAGACTAGACAAGGTTGCTTACTCTTCACAATAAGTATTTCGTCCTCAGTATATGATGATCAGAAACTCAGAAAATCTAGGTTCCAAGAGATAGTTGTATTCTTCTCATACTTTTAGATGTGAAGCAAGAAACTTCCAAGGAGGACATATGTCAGTTTTTTTTCTTTACTGACTTGACTTTTTAAGAACAGTTGCACATTCACAGCAAAGTTGAAGGTACAGAGATTTCCCATAGGCTCTGCCCCAACACATACATAGCTTCCCCCATTATTAACATATCTCACCATGAAGCGGGGCTTCCCAGGTGGCACTACTGGTGAAGAACTCTCCTGCCAATGCAATAGACATAAAAGATGCTGGCTCAATCCCTGGGTTGGGAAGATGCCCTGGTGGAGGCCATGGCAACCCACTCCACTATTCTTGCCTGGGATATATCACTGAAGAGCCTGGCTGGCTACCGTCCATGGGATTGCAAAGAGTTGGACATAACTGAAGCAACTTAGCATGCACACACACATGGTAAATGAATGACACCTTTTTCTGCCTGTTTTATCCTCCTGCCTTGGATATGAATATTTATGTCTTGACCTATGATAATAAATGCCACACCCTGAGTGGCTGGTCAGTGAAGGAAGAACCCCATGCTTCAGAGGTCTTTTTCAAACAAAATTAACATCTAAGCCTGGACTACTAACATTCCAATCTTGTCCCTGTACTTTATGTTTTCATCCTATCGTCACAATCAATACCCAGGAACACAATCAGTTGTCCAACTCTTCTATTTCTACACTTATATCTCTCAAAATCTCAAAACTTCTCTTTTCCATGTCTGCTGGGACAATGAGAATCCTGAGACTGTTGTTTGCTTGTTTTAATGTGAATGCTCCACTCTCTCCAGCCCCTCCACATGCCGGTCTTTTCTGCTCAATGCCAGTAAATCTATATACCTTCAGCATTGCTAATTATGTCACACTCATTCTCTTACAAGATGACTTCTTAATGATGATAGCATAAAACTCCAACATTTTAGCATGCAATTAAAGATGCTTTCCTTGTGGCTCAGACAGTAAAGAAGCTTCCTGCAATGCAAGAGACCCCGGTTTGATTCCTGAGTTGAGAAGTTCCCTGAAGAAGAAGAAAAAAAAAAAGGCTACCCACTCTAATTTTCTTGCCTGGAAAGTACTATGGTTAGCAGACCCAGTGGGCTACAGTCCATGGGGTCACAGGGAGTCGGACACGATTGAGCAACTAACACTTTCACTTTTCAAAGATGCTTCATTTTTCTACCAGAGTCCTCCTTCATTAAATTTTTCTTGCCAACCTTTTGCTATTCCTTTCACTCAAGATCCTTTGTTATTTCTAGAATACGTTAATATTTTCCTAATCCTGAATATATAATGATATTCATATTTCCTTGCTAAATTGTACTATCTGTATAGAAACCAGTCTGATCCTTTTCAAGTGTAAATCTGTTATGTCCCTGCTTAAAAATCAGTAATTTCTCTTTATGCTTACATTTTCAAATGCCTTAACATGATTCTGTGACCTGATTCCTACTTGCTTTTTTGGTTTCTTCTCACATGTACTCACTTCTCTCATCCTGTAGCCATATTCAGCTTATTGAATAGATCCTCCTCTTTCCTGCCTCAGTCTGCAACATAAAGTGTTCTCTCAGTTGCTGAAATATTCTTCTCTTCTCTATTTTTCTAATCAATGTGTACTAATTTCTCTAGTCTTAATTTCTACGTAATCAGAGAAGCATTCCTTGGTTATCACATCTTCCAACTTAGTCCTAACTGCTATTATAAGATCTTATAGTAGTTTTAGTTTATCTCATCTTAATACATCTTTTCTGTAAAGAATCAGAGAATAAAATATTGGGCTTTGTAGGCTATAACACCTCTGTCACAGCTACTCAACTGTGACATGAAAGCACAAACTAAGCCATAAAGGATAGATAAGTGGATGGACATGATGCGCATCATCAATCTCTGCATATTGGGCTTTTAAATCTGGAAAATTCTTTGTTGTGGAAACTGTCCTGTGTATTGCAGAATGTTTAGCAGCCTTCGTATTATACTCACTGGGTGCCAATAACATCCTCAAGTTGTGATAATCCAAAATGTGTCCAGATATTGTGTATTGTGAAATTTTCTCTGGTGGGGGAAAGGGAAGGGGAGGGCATGGGTGAACAAAATTGCCCTCACTTGAGAACCAAGAAAATAAAACTTCATTTACAATAACAGTTTAGGTTTGGCCTGGGACATGGAATTAGTCAACACTTGGTTTATAGTGCTGTGATCACAGAAAGATGTTTGGTGTTTATCCCTTGTTCCTGACATTGAGCTCCTGAATCCCTTGCAGTGTCCCAAATGATGGGGTGATAGGAACATATTTAGTTCTAATGAAGGAATTTTTGAATAGCCTCTACATAATCTCAGGATTAGTCTTGACACCAAATACGCAAAGTGGTTAAAGGATTTGCAACTTTATTCTCACTTCTGACCCCTGGGGAGACAGGGAGGGATAGCCATTGAGCTCTACAAAAATTCTTAAAGGGCAAGTTTCAGAGAGCTTCTGGGTTGGTGAATACACTGAGATGCTGAACCTATATTCCTAGAGGGGTCATGGAAGCTTAGCACGCACACACACACACACACACACGTGCGTGCACTCATACCTTGCCCTATGCATCTCTTCTCTTTGGCTACCCCTGACATGTATTCTTTATAGTAAACAATAAACTTAAGTAAATTATTTCTCTGAGTTCTCTGAGATGTTCTACTAAATTGTTGACACTGAGGAGGAAAAGTAGTGAAAGTAAAAGTCACTCAGTGATGTCCGACACTTTGCAACACCATGGAGTATACAGTCCATGGAATTCTCCAGGCCAGAATACTGGAGTGGGTAGCATTTCCCTTCTCTAGTGGATTTTCCCAACCCAAGGATCAAACCCAAGTCTCCCGCATTGCAGGTGGGTCCTTTACCAGCTGAGCCACAAGGAAAGCCCAAGAATACTAAGGTGTGTAGCCTATGCCTTCTCCAGTGGATCTTTTCAATCCAAGAATCGAACTGGGGGTCTCCTGCATAGCAGGTGGATTCTTTACCAACTGAGCTATTAGGGAGGACGCTGAAGAGGGGTTCATAGCATTTAGCCAGTCTGGTCAGAAGAGTAGGTTGCAGGGCTGGAGATAAGGATGTGAGGTGGAGACAGCTTTATCAGATTGAACAATTTAAATTGTAAGATCTGATATGAGCTCCAGGTAGATAATCTCAGAATTAAATTGAATTCTTGGGTACCAGTTTGTCAGGGAGTTGAAATAATGTTGAAAAATACTTCAAATTTTTGATGTTGAGAGGAAAAAACTGTGTAATTTGGTCTCAGAAATGTGAGTTAGAATAGATTAAGTACTACCTGCAATTTTCATTTACATGTTTTTGAAGGGTAATATAGGAGCATGTGCTATATCTGATTCACTACTACATAGCCCTTGATTATCAAAAAAGTAGGCTGCTTCTAGTCTTCAATAGGTATTTGATGAAAGAATTAATGAGATCACTAATAACCTTTTCAGGAGAGCTGCAAGGTCAAATGACAGAATTTCAGGAGCTAAAAGATAGATTATACAGCATTAAGGGAGTTAAGATAGAGTAAACCATATGTTCAAGGAGTTCAGAAAAAAAGGAAAAAAAAAAGGAAAAAACATTACCAGCTGTAGACAAGATCTAAGAGGTAAAGGGTTATTTTAAGACAGGAGAGGTATTAAAAAGGTAGCTCCAATAAGAAGGGGAGAAAAAGAAAAAAGTCTAATAACTTGCTAGCAGAAAGGAGTGGTATGGAGGCATGCAGTGAAAAAAAAACCGTTCTCAAGACGAGGGCTTCTCAGAGACAGAGACAAAATCGGTACACTTTTAATATGAATTTCAGGCTGTGTTTTCTTTTCAAAATTTTTAGTCTATTGACTATGAAAAGGCAAAATTGCCTTCAGGCTAGAGAGGCCTATTAACACTCCCATCAGGGACAGTCCTCAGCTCACTAGGCAAACCAGAGAGGGAGAAGAAATCTGTACCTAAAGAGAATACATTTATCATAGTAACGGCCCCTTAGGCCGAGACCATTTTCCTGAGACAATTCTCACAGAAAGAGCAGGGTCACCGTGCACGCTTGGGAATGTGGGAGGCTATGGTGAGCCTCTGTTCACCTCAAGCTTAAGTTCTGTGTGGGCCACAGACTTGTGTGCATTGCATCCACCTACATAAATGAATTACATTTGACTCTCTCTATTCAATCATTATTACATCTGGTAAAAAGAATTTATTTCAAAACAGCTAAATTGCATTCCTACTTGAACGCAGGTATTTTTCTTTATGCTATTTTATAAGGAGTGACTATTATTATTGAAATGAAAGTGACTAGTGATGAATCAGGCATAAGTACTCATAAGTATCAGTGAATGTTTTTTCAGGATCCACATCTCTATCTCAGTCTCTATTGTTCTAATAAAGGTATTGTCCTCTTTATTTTACTTCATTCCTTTCCCTTCTATGTTGCTTTGTATTTCTTTTCTTTTTTGTCTTAGAGAATATATCAGGAAAAACACATGATGAGAAAAAAATAAAAGCTTTGGGAACAGAAGACAATGATTCAAACAGTAATTATATTTCTAAGGTTTCTAGATCCTTTGTTTCAGCTGTGTGTGTGCTAAGTCACTTCAGTCGTATCTGACTCTTTGCGACTGTATGGACTGTATAGCCTGCCAGGAATCCACCAGGCTCCTCAGTCTGTAGGATTCTCCAGGCAAAAATACTGGAGTAGGTTACCATTTCCTCTTCCCAACCCAGGGATTGAAAATGTGTCTCTTCTGTCTCCTGCGTTGGCAGGAGGGTTCTTTACCACTAGTGCCACCTGGGAAGACCTAAGCTCAGTTACTTTGTTTTAACAAATGGGGGTAATATCTATATTCCCCACACTGTTTTATTTGTCAAATATTTCAATTCATCCTTCCATCAATATTCATAGTAGGGCTGCATGGCTTTAAACTCTTGTCTGGGACTATGTACCTGTTCTAGTCAATGAATTTTTAATACAAGTGATATATCTCACTTTCAGGCTAAAAATGTAATGATTATGAAAGACCAACCAGTGCTCTATTTTCATCCTTCTCTGGAAAAGGAAGGAACTTATCTATCATATGCAACTCTGAGAGAATCATTTCATATTTTCCTGTTCCAGTAGTCTGAGTACCCTACCTAACTTTCCAATATTTCCAGCAGGAAAACAAACAAGTGAATCAATCAACCAAGAAGCACAAAACTTTTCTTATTATAATTTACTGTGTTTTTTAAGTTGCTATTAGAACCTGACCTCACTAATCTTGATACATACACAGATTAGTACAGGAAATGGGGCGTGGAAGTAATAATTTACCTAAAACTTATTTTATTGTCTTTAGAGTCAGGTGGTAGACCTGTTAGTGAAGGCTGGAACAATGGTTGCTTGTGTCATGGGACTGTTTGGTCCAACTTTAATCCATGACAACTTGCAGGGAGAGATAGCATCTAACAAACTTGGAATTTTACAGAAAGAATTTGGAAAATATAAAATATTAATAGCAGTTATACTTTCCCATTATTTTGCATTTTACAAGGTAGTCCAAGAAAGAGATGCTCTCAGAAAAAAAAAAAAATTAAAAACAGGCCAGTCACAAATATGATTAAAGGCAAACAAAGAGAGCCCAGAAGTCTGGTTCTTATTGAACAGGAAGAGGCAACTTTTGTCCCACTATAAGTCATAAAAGAAAAACTTAGGAAATAGTTTGAGTCACAAGGACTGATTAAAATCAAATCCCCTGGCAATAAATGGGTTCAGATGATGCACAGTGAATACTTCCAAGTGAAAAATTGCTCAGGGGAAAACACTGAGAATGTGACTTTTCCTTGAAAGACTAATAGACTCAGAGCAACTTACAGTTGATTCCAGGGAAAGTGGCATAGATGAAACAGAACAGAAAAATAGTAATAAGACTAGTACATGGAGTTAATTAGAACCAAGCTGATAATTAGCCAACTATATTTTTGCAAGAATGTAACCAACCTGGAGTGTAAGAGATGACAATGATGTGAAATTTAAAATAATCTTTTTTTTTTCTTCTAAGTTTAGTAGAGCTGCTGCAGTAAAGTACAACAAACTGAGTACTCACATGGCAGAAATTTATTGTCTCACAGTTCTGGAGGCTAGAAGTCCAAGATCAAGGTGCTGGAAATACTTATTCTTTCTGACGACTATGAAGGAAGGATCTACTCCAGGACACTCGTTGTCTTGTAAATGGCTATCTTCTCCCTGTGTCTCTTTACATCTTCCCTCTATGTGCATTTGTCTCCAGATTTCCTCTTTTACAAGCATAATACTCATATTGGATCAGGGGCAGACCATTGATTAGTCATGATTTTCTCAAGAAATTATATGTATATATGTATGTATGTTGTGGTTTTGTTGTTGTTCTTTGGCTAAATTATATCCGACTCCTTGGGACCACATGGACTGCAACACACCAGGCTTCCCTGTCCTACACTATTTCCCAGAGTTTGCTCAAACTCATGTCCGTTGAGTCAATGGTTCCATCCAATCATCTCATCCTCTGTTGTCCTCTTCTCCTCCTGCCCTCAATCTTTCCCAACATCAGGGCCTTTTCTGATGAGTCAGCTCATCAGAAAGTATTGGAGCTCCAGCTTTAGCATCAGTCCTTCCAAAGAATATTCAGAGTTGATTTTCTTTAGGATTGACTGGTTTGATCTACTTGCTGTCCAAGGGATTCTCAAGAGTCTTCTCTAGAACCACAATTTGAAAGCATTAGTTCTTTGGTGCTCAGCCTTCCTTATGGTCCAACTCTCACATCCATACCTGACTACTAGAAAAACTATGTTTGATTATATAGACCTTTGTCAGCAAAGTGATGTCTCTGCTTTTTAACAAGCTGTCTAGGTTTGTGATAGCTTTGCTTCCAAGGAAATATATATATATATATATATATATATATATATATAGTTATGTAGTTAGTTGCTCAGTCATGTCTGACTCTTTGTGACCCCATGGACTGTATATAGCCTGTCAGGCTCTTCTGTCCATGGAATTCTCCAGGCAAGAATACTGGAGTATGTTGCCATTTCCTTCTCCAATACACACACACACACACACACACACACACATATATAGTGCAATTATGAAGGCCAAGATGATCTGTCTGCGAGTTGGAGACCCAGGAAAGTCTGTGGTATAGTGCAAATTCCTAAGAACCAAAAACCAACGGTAAAAATTCTATTCTGAATGAGAAGTCCTGAGAACCAGAAGTACGAAGATTCCTCTTTTCTTCTGCTTTTATGTCCAGTTCAGGTTCTCTGTGAATTGGATAACACCCACACACATTGGAGAAGACAGTGCCCTTTACTCAATCTACTAATTCAAGTGTAAATCTCTTTCAGAAGGACCCTCATGAGTCTATGGTGAGTCTCTCTGAGTGCTTCATTTTTCACCCTACCCTTGGTATGCGGTTTTGAATTTTTTGTTTGAAGGATATCATACACAAGGAATGGACATTTTCAGTTCAATGAGTATTTCTATACCTTGTACACAACTGAATTTTCTAAATCTAATCCTTGCTGTAAATCTGTTATATATTGCATAGTTTTGTTTTGTTTTTTGCTAGCTCTTCAATCTAGACATGTTCTTCTTTTCAAATGGACTGACTAGTATAATTCTTAGCTAAGCTGCTTCTCCACTGAAGAAGGTGTTGTCGTTAAACTTCAGACATCTTCAGTTTTCCAAAACTGAAAAAGAAAAATATAAGTAATATAACAGTTACAGCTCAAAATAAAATTCCTCTTGTATTCCATGTCCTTGAAAATAAAGGGTGTTTTATAACATAGTTGACTTTTTGTCAGTTTAGAGTCTGTCTGACGGTTGGGTTGTACATCTTTAAAGTTTTCCTCCAGTTTTTATAGAGATATAGATTGATGTATAAATATTTTATGTGGATTTGAACATTTAAAAGAATTACCTTTTCAAACTATTTTTAATATATTTTCCACTTGAAAACAACTAAGGTAATTCACATACCTTTGAAATTTATGATTATGATTTTCAAATATATGTCTTTCCTATGTAATTTATAATAAAAAAACTCCCTAAGGTATAAAATATTAATTTTACATTTTTCTTGATTAAAATTATATTTGTAGCAGTCATGTTATAAAATATATAGTCATTATTAAAATGGCAATTAAAAAGTTTCAATGAGTTTTTAAAAATATACAGAAACTATACCAATATAATATTGTAAAGTAATTAGCTTCTAATTAAAATAAATAAATTTAAATTAAAAAAATAAGTTTGAATTACAGAAAATCTAAAAGCCAGTTGTTAAGACAAATGTCTATATTATACTAATAACATAAACCACTAAAAAATCTTGGTGAGTTATATAGCAAAGTCTTATGTAGCCTAAATGATATGTGTCTGTCATGGATTTGGCTTCATTGTCACTAAACAGTCAATATCTCTAATAGTTACTGATGAAACATGCATCACCTTAAAGGTTACCAAGCATGGTGCTAAACAGAAAAAAGAGCTCCTACATCAGCAATTCAGTAAACATAACTGCCCTACTTATTGACCAGAACCATACATGTAGTCCCATCCAGCCTTAATGGGGGTTGGGAAGTCCCTCCTTTCATCTGCTCAGAAGGTGAAGAGGACCTTTCATCTGCTCAGAAGGTGAGCAGAACAAATTATTTGCACAATGGAGAATGAATTTGGAATTAGAAGTCCTACCTTTTAATTCCATTATCACCAATCACTATATAATCTACATTAATAAAATCACCATATATTTGCTACTGCTTGCTATTCTGTAAAATGATCATCTTATTCAGACTCATGGCATTAATTACCATCAATGCATGGCTGACTTTCAGTTATGTATGTCTACATAGACCTCTCCCTAGTCCTTCACAAAACAAAACTCAAAAGCCAGCTTGACTTTTACACTTGGTCATATAATTAGCATCTCAAACTTATAATTTTCATAACTGACCTCTTGATATGCTCCTCCTCCCCATTATCATGTACCTTCAACTGCATTCTTTATCTGAATTAATTGAAATTCTATTTTTCTAATTGTGCCAGATCAGAAACTTGGGGGTCAAATTTGACTCCATCTTCTCTGTTTCCACACTGTATCTGGTTTCTCAGCAAATATTTAGAATAACCATTCAGAACATATTCAGAATTTCACCACCTCTCACCAGCCCTTCAGTCCCACATAGATCCAATTCTCTACCAAATTGCATTTGAATTATTTCCATATACTCCTAACTAGTTTCCCAATTTATATCTTTTCTCATATTCTCAGGGCTTCCCTTGTAGATCAGTTGGTAAAGAATCCATCTGCAATGCAGGAGACTGGTTCAATTCCTGGGTCAGGAAGATCCACTGGAGAAGGGATAGGCTACCCTCTCCAGTATTCCGGCCTGGAGAATTCCATGGACTGTATAATCTATGGGGTCACAAAGAGTTAGACACAATTGAGAGACTTTCACTTTCACTTTTTCAAATTCTCAACATAGTGGCCAGACAGATTACATTCATGTGTGAATTAAATCAAGCCAACTTTATGCTTAGATTCCTCTAATGGCTGTTTATCCTCTTAGATTAAAGGTAGCTATTATCTTAGTACATTCAGACTACTCTTAAAAAAAAAAAAAAAAAAACCTACCACAAACTGGGTAGCCTAAAAACAATATAAATTTATTTCTCACAGTTCTATAGGCTAGGAAGTTCAAGATCAAAGTACCAGCAGATTCAGTGTCTGGTGAGAGCCCATTTCTTCATGACCATCTTCTTGTTCCATCCACATATAGCACAAGGGGCAAGTGATCTCCCTTGGCTCTTTTTCATAGCAATTCTTATCTGGTTCATGAGGGCTTCACCATTATGACCTAATTACGCCCCAGAGGCCCACTTCAAAATATCATCATATTGGGGATTATAATATCAGCACATGAATTTGGAAGGACTAAAACATCAGACCATGGCAAACATCTATGATCTACAAGGCCTTACCAAATATGACTTCGATAATCTCTGATTCCAATTCTATGACTCTTATCCCAATTGTCTTTGTGCAGCTACAAGGGTCTCCTTCAGTTCAGTTCAGTTCAGTCGCTCAGTCGTGTCCGACTCTGCGACCCCATGAATCGCAGCACGCCAGGCCTCCCTATCCATCACCAATTCCTGGAGTTCACTCAGACTCACATCCATCGAGTTAGTGATGCTATCCAGCCATCTCATCCTCTGTCATCCCCTTCTCCTCCTGCCCCCAATCCCTCCCAGCATCAGAGTCTTTTCCAATGAGTCAACTCTTCGCATGAGGTGGCCAAAGTACTGGAGTTTCAGCTTTAGCATCATTCCTTCCAAAGAAATCCCAGGGCTGATCTCCTTCAGAATGGACTGGTTGGATCTCCTTGCAGTCCAAGGGACTCTCAAGAGTCTTCTCCAACATCACAGTTCAAAAGCATCAATTTTTCGGCACTCAGCTTTCTTCTCAGTCCAACTCTCACATCCATACATGACCACAGGAAAAACCATAGCCTTGACTAGATGAACCTTTGTTGACAAAGTAATGTCTCTGCTTTTGAATATGCTATCTAGGTTGGTCATAACTTTTCTTCCAAGGAGTAAGCGTCTTTTAATTTCATGGCTGCAGTCAGCATCTGCAATGATTTTGGAGCCCAAAGAAAACAAAGTCTGACACTGTTTCCACTGTTTCCCCATCTATTTGCCATGAAGTGATGGGACCAGATGCCATGATCTTCGTTTTCTGAATGCTGAGCTTTAAGCCAACTTTTTCACTCTCCACTTTCACTTTCACCAAGAGGCTTTTGAGTTCCTCTTCACTTTCTGCCATAAGGGTGGCGTCATCTGCATATCTGAGGTTATTGATATTTCTCCCGGCAATTGATTCCCTCTTGTGCTTCTTCCAGCCCAGAATTTCTCATGATGTACTCTGCATATAAGTTAAATAAGCAGGGTGACAATACACAGGCTTGATGTACTCCTTTTCCTATTTGGAAGCAGTCTGTTGTTAAGCTTCTCAAATATGCCTAGGCCTCTTTGTCAAACTTTTTGCCCCTGTTTTTTCCCTTTTCCTGAAAGAGTCTTATGGATAGCACCATGAGTTCCTCTTCCGTGAGGTCAGGTCCATTGTCAAAATTACTCTTCAGTAAGTCACTGTGGGCTACCCTATCTAAAATCCCTATTGAGGGATTCCCAATCCCTCAATAAACTAGATTTTTCATCATTGCCTTATACATTCTACTTAGTACTTATTTCTCTCTAACATACCAAATAATTTCTTTTTTCCAGTTTTTGTCTAGCATCATAATCTATATATTATGTAGAAAAAAGAAAAAGGATTTTGTCTGATTTCTTCACTGAAGAATTCCACAAATGTGAAATGGTACTCAATTACTAAGTCATGTTTGATTCTTTGCCAACCCATGAACTATATAGCCCACCAGGCTCCTATGTCCATCGGATTCTCCAGGCAAGAATACTGGAGTGAGTTGCCATTTTCTCCTCCAGGGGATTTTCCTGATCCAAGGATCAAATCTGCATCTCCTACATTTCCTGCATCGGTGGGCAGATGCTATACCACTGAGTCACCTGGAAACACCAAAATATTGTCTACAGCTAATTAAACTCCTTTAGAGATCTTTCCCAAATCCTTAACAATGGCTCTCATCCAGTTTTTACAAAACACAGCATATTTGTATTTTTGAGTTTATCTATGTAAAACTTGGGTAGATACATTTTCTTTGTTTAGTTTGAATATCACAGTTAAGCTAACTTCCTTGATAAAAGCTATATTTTTCTTTCAATAGATTTTCCACCAAAGCTGGGACATAAGTCCCCCTAGACATACTGAAATCAATCAAAATAGATTATCTTTTCTAAGTCAGAAGTGAACGATTTAATTTGAAAATGACTGTGTGCTCATCAGCAGAAGGGGGTACTTAATTGAAAGTTATATTCACCTTATAGAAATAAAAGCATTTTTGGCCCCTTCACGCGGATGATTCTGTATGTTTCTAACTCATTGTAACTCATTAAATATTTGTTTAAATAAATATTGCTATTGTTCATAGAACTTGCCAAACACTGAGCCAGAATACAGTGATTTACCCAGATACTATTTCCCTCAGTCACAAACGTGATCCTTCTTCCAGATACCGTGTAAAGATTTTTTGTCACATGTACCATGAATAGAAAAAAATTGGAAAGCACTAATCTAGGTTATTTTCTTTGGATTTGTAAAGCAAATAGTCTTAGTTGCAAATTCTTCTCAAATAATTTAATAAACACCAGGGAATTGAGTGAAACAAAATGTAGTAATACAAACCAAAATTTAAATATTAATTGAACCTATATGAAGTTTCTCATTTAAGGGTTGATAGTTTGTAAATGAAAATGCAATTATGGCAATTGCCATACACACAAAGAACATTGACTGAAAATCTTTACAATTCATTCCTAGCTAATTTCAGGCTATTTGAAGGTCCTAAAGGGAAGTATCTGTGTGCCTACCGGATACTTGTGTCACTAATGAATTAAGCACAACCAGAAATGAAAATAGTTTTATCTTTTGTAGATAACTATGGATAGCAATAGTCATGGTAGTGCTGGGCCTCATTAATTAACAAGCTCATGAACATACCTCTGGGCTTGTGGATATTCGGCCACTTGTTTTCATGCCCCAAATTGATCTCTATGATCACAATTCTCATACTTGTGTTACTGCCTGTTGTACTTGACCATCTCTCTGACAGGTACCCTCACACTATACTATCTTTTGTAATAAGTCAGTGTGGTCTTCAGAACACATAATCATTCCACCAGTGCATTTCTTTTTTTGTTTTGTTTTGTTATTCTTTTTTTTTTTTTTTTTGCTTTTTCCAATTTTTTTTAATTTTATTTTATTTTTAAACTTTACAATATTGTATTAGTTTTGCCAAATATCGAAATGAATCCGCCACAGGTATACCTGTGTTCCCCATCCTGAACCCTCCTCCCTCCTCCCTCCCCATACCCTCCCTCTGGGTCATCCCAGTGCACCAGCCCCAAGCATCCAGTATCGTGCATCGAACCTGGACTGGCGACTCGTTTCATACATGATATTATACATGCTTCAGTGCCATTCTCCCAAATCTCCCCACCCTCTCCCTCTCCCACAGAGTCCATATGCAGAGCTGGGGGAAGCACAAGCTGGAATCAAGATTGCTTGGAGAAATATCAATAACCTCAGATATGCAGATGACACCACATTATGACAGAAAGTGAAGAAGAACTAAAGAGCCTCTTGATGAAAGTGAAAGAGGAGAGTGAAAAAGTTGGCTTAAAGCTCATCTTTCAGAAATCTAAGATCATGGCATCCGGTCCCATCACTTCATGGCAAATATATGAGGAAACAGTGGAAACAGTGGCTGACTTTATTTTTCTGGGCTCCAAAATCACTGCAGATGGTGATTGCAGCCCTGAAATTAAAAGATGCTTATTCCTTAGAAGGAAACTTATGAACCAACCTAGATAGCATATTAAAAAGCAGAGACATTACTTTGTCAACAAAGGTCCGCCTAGTCAAGGTTATGGTTTTTCCAGTAGTCATGTATGGATATGAGAGTTGGACTACAAAGAAAGCTGAGCACCAAAGAATTGATGCTTTTGAACTGTGGTGTTGAAGACTCTTGAGAGTCCCTTTGACTGCAAGGAGATTCAACCAGTCAATCCTAAAGGAGATCAGTCCTGGTTGTTCATTGGAAGGACTGATGTTGAAGCTGAAACTCCAATACTTTGGCCACCTGATGCGAAGAGCTGACTCATTTGAAAAGACCCTGATGCTGAGAAAGATTGAGGGCAGGAGGAGAAGGGGATGACAGAGGATGAGATGGTTGGATGGCATCACCAACTCAATGGACATGGGTTTGGGTAAACTCCGGAAGTTGGTGATGGACAGGGAGGCCTGGCATGCTGTGGTTCATGGGGTCAGAAATAGTCAGACACAACTGAGCGACTGAACTAACTAACTATCTAAGTGCATTTCTAGGATATTAACACGTAAGAATTGCTTAGTTATAATTCAAGACTCTCTGAGATTTACAGCCGCAGAATATTTAAGCAAAATGTTTTTCCAGTATTATCTCTTATTTGATGCCCATCAGAACCAAAAATGTTAGGGAAAACTAAATATTCCCCTTCAAGTTTCACAGCTGAGAATGGTAAGGAAAGTCTTTTCTTCTCCTTACCATTAATCTCATCATGTACAAGAAATGATTAGGAATAAGGTCTGGATGTACTGATTCTGGAATTTGGGTCCCGTTGCTTAAAATCCACAGGTCTATGCTTCCTTGCCTGCCAACGAAGATTTAAAAAGAAAAGTTTCCTCATAGGGCTATTGTGAACATCACATAAAGTGATTTTCATAAAGTTCTTAGAATAGGATCTGGAACAAGTTATGCAATGTGTAAGTGGACTTTATTGATATTAAAAGAATTTCCCACATATAACCTCCAATTTCAATGGTCTATACTTATACAACTGGGCAAATCATTTACTTGATTGCCTTCCTTCTCATCAAATCTCTTTTAATTATGACATTTTTATTTAAATGTGTTAAAAATCAAAGGCTTACTCCCTTCCAGCAATAAATCTGTCATAAACAGAGCTATTTACATGTCACTAATCTTACACATTGTTAGACTGTTTCTTTCTCAAGGCAATCTCATTTCCAGGTTTTTGAGCCTTACCTTCCCCTTGATTTATGCTATCCTAACCTACCTACACATCATTTATTGCCCAAAAGAAGGAAAAATAATATTTGGATTTAAAGTGAGATCTGAAAGAAAGGTTGGAAGTTAGAGTAGAATAATTCACATTGGGCTATAATGAGTCCATTTTTGACAGACTGTGGGATCATTGGATGTAAGAGAAGCACTAATTCAGCTAGGTGTTAAGATTTAGATGTCTCTGATTCATGTCATACCATGTATCAGTTTGACAGTCAGACAAGCCATATCCAAACAGAATCCAGTTTCAGAGCCTTAAGAAATTTACACTTTCCTAATTAGTGGAAAAGTAGTAAAATATCATGTCTATACTGCCCTCAGGAAAAAGAAGAAATGCAATTTGGTAATTGTCAACTGCCAGAATATGCCCTTTACTTGTCAGTCATCCTAAGAAGGAGAGCTGTGGTTACTAATTTGGTCCTTTAGTACAATAGAAGAAAGTCAGTGAGTAAAACTATTTTCACAAGTGAATTTTATAATTCAACAGATATCAGAAACAATTACCATTAATCACTCACATGGCGTCACATTGAATATTCACATCTGGGTAAGTGTTTACAAAGATTTCATTTGTGACCTTGATAGTTTTACCAAAGATATTAAAGCAATGCAAGTTTACCAATGTAGGGAGGTTGTCCTCAGCATGACTTACTTATGATTACCCACACTAAGTCTGTACTTCACAAGGCTATGAAGAAACTTAAATGAAAACAGTCTAAGTGTGCAACTAAGGAAGATATATTCTGATGCAAATTAGTTTCTTTTTTAATATTAGAGAAGAAACAAATTCTTGAATTCTACTAAACTGAGGGAAGATTCTGTTCAACTATTCAAAATGCTTTCAGAAAATGCCAAATAAGTTAGTTAAATGCTTGCAGAGAAAATATGTAGATCAATGCTACTCTGAATCTGTTTATCAACCTCAGCTGAAACTCCAAAATTAAATTCCAGTCTGACTACATTTTTTTTTCTGATAGGTTCTGATGCACTGACCACGTTGAAAATTTCTAATCTTCTGCATGTTCCACTTATAAACTCTAACTCTCCTCTAGTCCCAACTCTTAGCAGATGATCACCTCTCATAATTGACACAGAAATCTGAAGCCATTGACTCACTACTTCTCCAATTTCAGGCCAAAAACTCAGCAATTCACTTAAATTCCCTTGCCTAGAGCTGTCTTATTTTTTTAAACACACTCAAGTTACTACCATATGAAAAAAAAAAAATACAAAACTGAGATGCTAATGAATTTCTCAGACTCCTAAAACTGTTACTTTTCTCTTTCCATTCATAGTCAAACTGCTACAACTATCTCTATTAGCTATTTTTACTTCTTTAATTTGGATTAATCTTTAAATCACTGGTTCTGACTCTCACACCTAGGCAGTTAAAATGCTTATTTTGTTTGGGAATGGTGGCTTGAAGTCATGATATGCAAGCTTCCCAGGGAAGATGAGGTACAAAGTTAAATGACTAATACTTCTCAGTGTCAAGACCTACTACAAAGTTACAGTAATCAAGAAAGTGTGGTAATAGTAGAAGGATAGTCATGGATAAATGGACAGATTGAAGATCCAGAAATAAACACTTTCACTCATGGTAAATTGATTTCAACAAGAATAGGATACTAAAGAAGACAATTCGATAAGGAAAAGAATAGTGCTGAATATTCACATGCAAAAGAATAAAGTTGGATTCCTCCCTTATACTTCACCTGAAAATTAACTCAAGATGGACAATAGAAATACACAGAAGAATAAAAACTAGAGCATTGTTAGACAAAAATATAGGCATACATTTGACCTAGGTTAGTCTGAACCTGATTAGATATGACACCACAAATATATGACAAAAAAAGAAAGATAAATTGGACTCTATTAAAAAAAAAAAAGACCTTAGTACTACAAACAATGCCATTAAAAATATCAAAATATACACACATAAGGAACATATATTTAAGGCATATGTCTGATGAAAAATTGTACTCAAAACATATTTAAAAATTCTTACAACTCAATAATACAAAGGTAAATAATAAATAATAATGTTATTACTCAACAACATAAGGAAAATATTTTTAAAAATAGATGAAGAATCTGGTTATAAAATGCTCCAAAGAAAGCACACAGATGGCCAATGAAAACATGAAAAAAATGTCCAACAGCATTATCTATTAAGGATATGAAAATCTAACCACAGTCAAATACCACTTCACATATCCCATAATAAGTATAATCAAAGAAGCTAGATAATAAATGGAGTCAAGGAGAGGGAGAAATTTAGAATCTTCATACATTGCTGTTGAGAATTGAAAATGATAAAGCTGCATTTAAAAAAGTTTGACAGTTCCTCTAAATGTTAAACATAGAGTTGCTATGTGATCTAGCGATTTCATTCCCAGATACGTATCCCAGATAAATGAAAACACAGTCTATGCAAAATGTGTATACTGATGTTTATAACAACATCACTAAGCCAAAGTTAAAAACAACCTAAATATTCTTTAACTAATGAATGGATAAATAAGATTATAAAATGTGGTAAATTTTTATGATGGACTATAATTCACTACGGAGAAGGCAATGGCACCCCACTCCAGTACTCTTGCCTGGAAAATCCCATGGACAGAGGAGCCTGGTGGGCTGCAGTCTATGGGATCGCTAAGAATCGGGCACGACTGAGCGACGTCACTTTCCCTTTTCACTTTCATACATTGGAGAAGGAAATGGCAACCCACTCCAGTGTTCTTGCCTGGAGAATCCCAGGGACGGAGGAGCCTGGTGGGCTACTGTCTATGGGGTCGCACAGAGCCGGACACGACTGAAGAGACTTAGCAGCAGCAGCAGCATAATTCACCAATAAAAGTACTGGAGTACAATACATGCTACAACATGGATAAACCATGAGAACATTTATATAATATAGATCTTAATGTGACATAAAAATCATTCCAAGTTTTAAAGATTTAGCATAAAAATTACTAAGTCCTTGCCACCAAATGATACATTTTAATTAGCTTTTAAACAATTTTATATCATTACAAATTTTGGACTTGCATGAGAGGTTACATTTCAAAATAAAATAAAGTATAAAACATTATTTATAGTCTATATAGACTTCCACGGTGGCTCAACAGTAAAGAATCCATCTGTGAAGCAGAAGATGCAGGAGATGTCACAGGTTCGAGTCCTGGGTCAGGAAGATCCCCTGGAGGAAGGCATGTAAACCCACTCCAGTGTTCTTGCCTTGGAGGATCCCATGAACAGAGAAGCCTGGAAGGCCACAGTCCATAGTGTTGCACAGAGTTGGACATGACTGATGCAACTGAGCACACACATAGTCTATACAGGGCTTCCCTGGTGCCTCAGTTGGTAAAGTATATGATTGCAATGCAGGAGACCCGAGTTTGATCCCTGGGTCCAGAATATCCCCTGGAGAAGGAAATAGCAACCCACTCCAATTTTCTTGCCTGGAGAATCCCCTGGACAGAGAAGCCTGGTGAGCTACAGTCCCTGGGGTCACAAAAGTTGGACATGACTTAGTGACTAAACCACAACCATGTTCCTTATGATGTCCCAGTTTGCTTACAATTACCTTGCTAGTTCATCAAAACTACACATGAAGAATTTAGCAATTTTGTCGATCCTGCAGAAATTTTGCAATTCAGTTGCTAAGTGGTATACGATTCTTTGAGACCTTATAGGCTATAGCATGCCAAACTCCTCTGTCCTCTGCCATTTCTTGGAACTTGCTCAAATTCATGTCCATTGAGTCAGTGATGCAGAAGGATATATGGAGGCAAAGTACTATAAATGATCATCTCCAAGTGATAATTAAGTTGAATAATTATTTATGTGATATTTTCTAGCAATATAATTATAATTATTCTAAAAGAGAAAAGCACGTTTATCCATGGTAAATAGATGGAGAGGAGAATTAAGGCAATTATCTAAATAAGGAAAGGAAAAGGGAAAATATTTTTAATTTTCTAATTTTGGGTTGAGATCCTTTTTAGGTCTAGAATCACAGAAAAAATTACCTCATTTCTTTATTTCGCTTTGCCTGTGTATATTTGAGTTCAGTAGCATGAAGTTTCAGTCAGTCAGTTCAGTTGCTCAGTTCTTCTAATTCTTTGTGACCCCATGGACTGCAGTATACCAGGCTTCCCCATTCATCACCAATTCCCAGAGCTTGCTCAAACTCATGTCCATCAAGTCAATGATGCCATCCAGCCATCTCATCCTCTGTCGTCCTCTTCTCTTACAGCAACCCACTCCAGTATTCTTGCCTGGAGAATCCCAAGGATGGGGGAGCCTGTTGGGCTGCTGTCTACAGGGTCACACAGAGTCCGACACGACTGGAGCAACTTAGCAGCAGCAGCAGCAGGGTCTTTTCCAAAGAGTCAGTTCTTAGCATCAGGTGGCCAAAGTATTGGAGTTTCAGCTTCAGCATCAGTACTTCCAATGAATATTCAGGACTGATTTCTTTTAGGATAGACTGGTTGGATCTCCTTGCAGTCCAAAGGACTCTCAAGAGTCTTCTCTAACACCACAGTTCAAAAGCATCGATTCTTCATTGCTTTCTGTACTCTGTGGAGTTGTATCATAATTTGATGAAGATTTAACTGTAATTTGATTTAGCTGAGTGGCATGGAACACACTTCAACTTTTCCCTTTGGCAGTTTATTTATTCATTTCTTCACCCACACGTGTATCTATAAAACTGTTTATCATCCACCTCATTAGAACTGATTCAAATGTATTCTTTTTAATGGCTGAGTAATACTCCATTGTGTACGAGACAGCAAAAGAGACACTGATGTATAGAACAGTCTTATGGACTCTGTGAGAGGGAGAGGGTGGGAAGATTTGGGAGAATGGCATTGAAACATGTAAAATATCATGTATGAAACGAGTTGCCAGCCCAGGTTCGATGCATGATACTGGATGCTTGGGGCTGGTGCACTGGGACGACCCAGAGGGATGGAATGGGGAGGGAGGAGGGAGGAGGGTTCAGGATGGGGAACACATGTATACCTGTGGCGGATTCATTATGATATTTGGCAAAACTAATACAATTATGTAAAGTTTAAAAATAAAATAAAATTAAACAAAAACAAAAACATCAATTCTTCAGCTTTCTTTATAGTCCAACTCTCACATCCTTACACGACTACTGGAAAAACTATAGCTTTGACTAGACAGAATTTTGTTAGCATTGTCTTCTGCTTTTTAATATGCTGCCTAGGTTGATCATAGCTTTCCTTCCAAGCAGCAAGTGTCTTTTAATTTCATGGCTACAGTCACCATCTGCAGTGATTTTGGAGGGCCCAAAAATAAAGTCTCTCACTCTTTACATTGTTTCCCCATCTATTTGCCATGAAGTGATTGGACCAGATGCCATGATCTTAGTTTTCTGAATGTTGAGTTTTAAGCCAACTTTTTCACTCTCCTCTTTCACGTTCATCAAGAGGCTCTTTAGATCTTCTTCACTTTCTGCCATAAGGGTGGTGTCATCTGCGTATCTGCAGTTATTGATATTTCTCCCAGAAATCTTGATTCTAGCTTGTGCTTCATGCAGACCAGCATTTTGCATGATGTACTCTGCATATAAGTTAAATAAGCAGGGTGACAATGTACAGACTTGACATACTCCTTTCCCAATTTACCCTTATTGAAAAGTATCCAAATGATTGCTATACATTTTACCTTGCCAAGCCCCTTCATCCAAATAAATAGAGAAAGTATTTGGATCCATAATTGGGACATTTTATAACCCTCATATTTCTTTTCCTTGATAAATAATTGTTAATTAAATTTATTGTTATTTTTCAGTTACTCAGTCATGTCCAACTCTTTGCAACCCCATGGACTGCAGCATGACAGGCTTTCCTATCTTTCACCATCTCCTGGGGTTTGCTCAGATTCATATCCATTGAGTCAATCAAGCCATCCAGCTATCTCATCCTCTGTTATCCCCTTCTCCTGGCTTCAATCTTTCCCAGCATCAGGGTCTTTTTCATGAGTCGGCTCTTGGTATCAGGTGACCACAGCTTCAACTTCAGCATCAGTCCTTTCATTCAATATTCAGGGTTGATTTCCTTTAGGATTGACTGGTTTGGTCTCCTTACAGTCCAAGGGACTCTCAAGAATCTTCTCTAACATCACAGTTCAAAAGCATCAATTCTTCAATGATCAGCATTCTTTATGGTCCAACTCTCATATCTGTACATGACTACTGGAAAAACCATAGCTTGGACTATATGGAACTTTGCTGGCAATTTTTCAATATAGACTTTAATTCTAACAATGCATCAAAAGAGGTTGAAAGTAAGCTTATCACAAGAAAGATAACTATACCATTTTTCCCAAAGATTACCGACATGCATTTCTACTCAACAAATATTAAATAGTCTAAACTTCCTCAGATGTGGTCAGAATGCAAATTAGATGGTTCTCAGTCACTTCAGTTGCGTCCGACTCTTTTATGACGGCATGGACTGTAGCTCGCCAGCCTCTTCTATCCATGGGATTTCCCAGGCAAGAGTACTAGAGTGTTGCCATTTCCTTCTCCAAAATTAGATAGTAGACCCACACATTTATCTATGTAAACTAACCAGTAGAAATTCTATGGATTTTTACACAGACTGAAAACAACTCAGCTTTCTACTGCAGTTTGGTATTTAGTCAACATTTCAAGTTTTCTCTGAAGGTCAGGGAAAACTAATGACTAAATATGGGTAGAAATAATTGAGATTTTTTTTTTCCTCTAAAGGATACAGGACAAAATTATCTTCCAATAAGAAATGAAAAACAAAAGATAGGTTTTACGTATGGATTATCTAGATTTATTACCTACTTTGAAAAATGTTCTATTTCATTCTTCACTCAGTTTAGAGAAAGATAGACCTTTTAAAAATATGGCTAAAAATGAATTTCAAATTTACATTCTCCTTCAGCCATTGTAAAACTTCAAAGTGCAAAAGAACTGAATCAGTGCTTTTGGCACTAAATTACTTATGTTCAAAGTTTCAATTCAAATTATATTGAAATTGACCAAGTCTATTATATACGGGTTTTATATGGACTATGCAAAAAGCATTACTTTTACATTTTGTTTTGTTCTACTATCTCTATGACAATTGTAATTTCAAAAATATCATCATATCCATTCCATATTTATGGACATGTAGAAAAAAATAACTTTCTAATGGTTGTCAAAACAGCATACTACATATGCATATACAAAATATTGAGAAATTACCTTCATTGAAACAAACTATAAAAACCTTAAAAGCTTTACAGTGATAGACTTGGTAGGCCACACAGCCAATGTAAAATTGGATTCAGTGTGATTATTTCTGGGCAATAATTCAGAGCAAACAACATCAAGGAAGGCTTGCATAAATCCGGATGGAAAAAGTGGATTTAAATCAAACTAATAGGTTGCAAAACATATGAAATACACTTTGTACTGTGCCTTGGAGACACATGGCCAAATCCATATTCAAAAAGTAAAAACAAACCAGAGTGATTTGAGGAATAAATTACTTGTCATCGTGATCTTTAAAAATGCCAGAATTTAATGCAAAAATATAATCCTAACATTTATTGCAGCAAAAATAAATGTCAACATATTAGACTTAACTGGCGAAGCCTTGTGGTAGCATTTCTACAGAATGAAAGGAACATGACAAGCTGTATTTCACATTTATTAGAATGAGATTTGGTCTTCTTTATCATAAGTAGTAGATTTAAACACTTTATTTTAATTTACTTTGGGGTATTGAGGAAAACACTGACTCAGATAAGAAAAAAAAATGCCATATAATCTTGTTCACTGAAGAAATCCATCAGTCTCAGAAGCTAAATATGTATGATGACAACACCAAGCCTTTATAGTTAGAAAGAGGAATTGAGTACTAAATGGCTGTGACATATTCCATGTACCAGGAAGCATATGTGACTGGGAAATCCTGTGTGGATCATAGTCATATATAATATAGAGAGTAATTTTATGTATCTTTGCTTCATATTGTTGCGAAGCTGACAGTAAATAGCACGTTGGCCTAAGAATATCCTTAACTTATCCTACCCAAATAAGCTCCTTTTTGTAGCAGTTACAGTTTATATATATATAATATGTAATTGTTATTTGAGTGTCATTCCTCAAAATAAACAAGTTTTCTGAGCTTTAGATATTTGATATTTTATAATCTATTTTTTAAAAATGTCCCCTGTATACTCAAAAGGAAGAGAATATCCATGAAATTTAGAAACTATGGACAAAATAGTAAGCATACTTTCTATAAACTTGCTAAAAATTGAGTATACCAACGTTCATCATATTAAAATTAAAATGTGTAGAGCACACTACATAAAGCCAATAAGTACGTAAACACAATAAATATGTATATATGCAAATCCAAATGTTTGCATACACATTTAGTGTGCATAGATAAGTACATAAATACCTTTTCAGGAGGGCAAAACTAAGTTTTTATTTGCATGAAGGAATGTGCAATTATACATGCAAATCTTGAAATGTCTAGTATGAAAATTAGTAATTTCAACACACTGCTCTCTGCAAAGATATTTACATTTAAATATGAATCCGCTTAGCAGTTAGGGAGTAAACAAAAATCCACATGTCTAAGCATAAATGTGTTTTATATAAATATCCTAAATGTTGAAAAACTATGCTATTATATGGACTCAGCATATGCTGCCATGCTGCCACTAAACACCAACAAAAAATTAATTAATGTATATTGAAGTTTCCTAGCCCAAATACCTACTATGGATTTTTTTTTTTATTTTAAAAAATCACTACTTAGAAATAAAGACCTTAAAAATAAACATTTTATATACTTTTGTTTGAACACTTATTGTTAATTTTAATTGCTCAATTACTGCTCTAAACAGTATTATCATTTCACATTGTAGCATCACAATGGCAAAGTATTGTCCTTCACATTGTTTGGGGCAAGACTGAAAAGTTTATAACACAAACTAGGAGTATAATGTGCCCAATATTATAGGTTTTTTTTTTTCCTTAGTTTATATATATTCTATATATTCTTCTGCCAAATTAACATGTTATAAAAATAATAAATAAATTATGTTATAGAAATGTCTTTTGATAATGCAATTCCATCCATCATTTACAACTTCTTGTTTTTACTTTTGAATCATATACGTAGATACTAAACCCTGTGTTATGAATGGTAGTAGGGCTGTGGAGGCCATCTGCTTCTTAATCTTTGGGGCAGCAGGTAGGTAATTGTCAATATAAAACATAAAAGTATTTGCAACAGTTAAAAGCAATTAACTAACTGAAATTTTCAAACTGTGACTAAAGTGCTGGAGTGGGTAATCATTCCCTTCTCCAGGGGATCTTCCTGACCCGGGGATTAAGTCTGGATCTCCTGCATTGCAGGCAGATTCTTTACTATCTGAGCCACCAAGGAAGCCCTAAATATGTATTACTAAAGGGAAAAATTAAATGAAAAATAAAATATATAATTGCCAAATAAAAATGCAAATAAACACAAGAAAAAGAGTAATAACCATTTACAAGAACACAGATCAACATATAATGCATTAAGTACATCAGGATGGTTGCCTGTGGAGGGTGGATAGGGGGTGGGGGGATAAGGATAAAGAAAACTAGAGATAAACTTTGAAAGAATAAATGATAATATTTCATGCACTGAAGGTATATGATTTATTTATTACTCCAAACCTGAGGTCCAACAAAAGGAAAAAAAAATCTAATCTCTCCAAAATATCGTTTTTTTCAAAATATCTCAACATAGGTACTGCCATTGTCCAAGCCTTTCTTATGTCTTAAGTGGACCACTGAAGTAAATACTTCACAGTTTCATCTTTCACACCTTTATCCCTGTGATCCTTTCTTTACCCAGCAGCCATAGTGAGATTTTTTAAACTTAAATCCTACCAGGTCCCCTTTACTTCTTTGTTTAAAATAGCTGATAGAATTTCGTATTAGATTATTTCAAAGTTAAGCTGATTGGTACATGTAGCAAAATAGATCAAACACCATGGGAGAAATACTGGGGATCTCCATAGGAAGAAGGGACTGGTTATAAGATCTGGGCTTGTGTTGAATGATTTTAGGAAAGGTTCTTGGAACCAAAACTTTGCTTTGGACAGGGTATTGGCAGAAAGAGGCCAATTTTATCAGTCATTGATAATTTCCATCTAGTTGGTAGAAGAATGCAGAAAAGTTAAAGCTATACCAAATTATTTACCAAAAAGAATGAGCAGATACTCATGTTAGTCTAGTGAGAAGATGCTTCGTCATATCTGTGATTTGCATTGAGTTATTGGTTTTGTCTAAGAAAAGGTTTTTTTCTTTTGTCTCATCCCATCACAATACAGAGTCACAGAGTCACCTTACCTGAATTTATTTTTATGTTTAACAGGAGAAAAGCCTAACTTTTAATGCCATGACAAACAGCTCAAAGGTTTATTTTTTTTCTCTCCTTTTTTTTTTTTTAAATCAAGGCAGATGAAGTTAAGTTGCAGGACATTAATTCAATATATGTAGATATTTACCATTGCCAACATTGTTCTGGAAGGTGTCAAGAGAATACACTGTAGTTACATGCAATTTGGTCTGCTTTGATCTTTTTGTTCCAGACTTAATATTTGAGTTACCTCTTGTGTAAATGGCGGCAGAATCACACTCAGCACTCTGGAGAGAATTCCTCAACCAACGGTAACACAGACAATTGCCAAAAACAAAGTGACCATCACTCCTTGTAATTGATTCTAAAACCAGGGTCTTACACAACCAAACCCAGGTAATGAAAATATGTCACAAAATGCAGTTGTGACTTCCCTAGTTACAGAATTGTAGAAACTAAGAATAAAGAAAAAAAAATGATCAATAATAGTGATAAAAAGAGAATCAGTAATGGTGAAGATACAAAAATGACTATAAAATATATAGCTGAATCATAATAATTGCAGAGTAGGCTTCCCTAGTGGCTCAGAGGGTGAAGGATCTGCCTGTAATGCAGAAGACCTGGGTTCATTCCCTGGGTTGGGAAGATCCCCTGGAAAATGGAATGGCTACCCACACTAGTATTCTGGCCTCCAGTATTTCTGGCCTGGACAGAAGAGCCTGGCAGGCTACAGTTCATAAGGTCTCAAAGATCTGATGCGACTGAGTGACTTTCACTTTTCAAAGAACAATGGAAGGAAGCAATGATGTCTTAATCTGAGTGATGAACAAGATAATAGGATTCTAGAAATACATTATATTTTGAATGGTCCAATGTCCTTTATGATGCTTGCGGAGTTTTCTGCTCTTATTTTCTGTCTCGTCCCTCTAGACTTCTAATACTACAGATAGCCTGAATAATCACTAGTACATCTCTAGTACAGATAATATACCAGGTAACACTGATCACTAAATATTAAAGAAACACAGAATGAAGAGTGTGTCTCTCTTGCTGAAAGAAACTAAAACACAAACTACATCATGATTCATATTCACATAGAATTTTCTCAGATATAGTTTTCTATCTCCAAGATTAAAAATCTGCATAGACTGTGGGAAACGAAGTTGAACAACTGCAATTGCATCTTCATGAAACTGCCTTTTAATACATCCTGTATCATATTGTTACAGTTCTTCTGTGATTCACATATACACACCAGATTGAAGATACCCATTACCCTTTCTAGGCATCAGTAGCCATAGTTTAAGGCTACATTCCTTATGCGGAGCATATCTATGTTATTTTGTGGAATTTGCAAGCTATTTCACCAGAGACTCAAGTTTAATCTTGGTTCCTAAGAGCCTCAGTTCACAATGAAAAGTTTAGATGACCTAAGCCTAAGAGAAACTGAAAAAATAAACACACACAAACATAAATGCAAAATCATGCCATCTGCATATATCAAAATTACTCACTTTTCAGTATTCATAATTGAAATGAAGTAGGTCTGGAGATATTGCAGAATACCTAATTAAAGAATAATTTTCAGCAGTGGGATCGCTTGTCCCTAAAATCCGTAATCACAAACTGTCAGAGATAAAATGGATAAGACACATTATCTGGCACCACCCATTCATTTTGCAGCTGAAAAAAAATCTAGTGACCTGATGTCATATTCCAAGTACAATTGGTAATTCCAACTGATGTGATTACCATCACCCTGCCTGTGTTAACTTATTATATTATATATGTCCCTCTCTTCTTTCTTCCCTAAATATATGGTGTCATCTGCCTACCTTAATTGGCTTTGTTTATTGTTGAGGTTTAGCATGACACATCTCTCGGTGTATGAGCCTTCTATGAGTGGTTTTAATAATTGAATTAACAAAGATATGGACAACTCTTCCAAAAATATCTGAAAATGAGTAACATTTAGTAAATTTTAGGTGTCATGCATGTGTGTGTGCTAAATCGTTTCAGTCATGTCTGACTCTTTGAGACCCTATGGACTGTATGTACCCTGCCAGGTACCTCTGTCCACTGGGTTCTACAGGCAAGAATACTGGAGTGCATTGCAGTGCCCTCCTCCAGGGGATCTTCCTGACCCAGGGATCAAACCTGCCATCTTGTGATGCTCCTTCATTGGCAGGTGGATTCTTTGCACTGAGCCACCAGGGAAGGCCTTTAGGTGCCATAATTATGCCTAACTCAGATTGTGAGATTTCTATACCCTTACCAGAACATTTACTGTGTCCCTTCTATGATCTATAATCTCAGGTATGCTGACGACACCACCCTTGTGGCAGAAAGCAAAGAGGAACTAATGAGCCTCTTGATGAAAGTGAAAGAGGAAAGTAAAAAGTTGGCTCAAAACTCAACATTCAAAAAGCTAAGATCATGGCATCGGGTCCCATCACTTTATAGCAAATAGATGGGAAAACAATGGAAACAGTGACAGACTTTATTTTCTTGAGCTCCAAAATCACTGCAGATGGTGACTGCAGCCATGAAATGAAAAGACACTCTTTCCTTGGAAGAAAAGCTATAACAAACCAAGACAGCATACTAAAAAACAAAGATACTACTTCACTGACAAAGGTCTGTTATAGTCAAAGCTATGGTTTTTCCAGTAGTCATGTATGGATGTGAAAGTTGAACCATAAAGAAAACTGAGCACTGAAGAACTGATGCTTTTAAACTGTGGTATTGAAGAAGACTCTTTAGAGTCTGTTGGACTGCAAGGGGATCAAACCAGTCAATCCTAAAGGAAATCAGAACTGAATGTTCATTGGAAGGACTGATGCCAAAGCTGAAACTCCAATACTTCGGCTACCTGATGCAAAGAACTGAGTCATTGGAAAAGACCCTGATTCTTGAAAAGATTGAAGGCAGGACGAAAAGGGGATGACAGAAGATGAGATAGTTGAATGGCATCACCAACTTGATGGACATGAGTTTGAGCAAGCTCTGGGTGTTGGTGATAGGCAGAGAAGCCTGGAGTGCTGCAATCTATGGGGTCACAAAGAGTCGGACACACCTGAACAACTAAACTGAACTGAACTTCTATGACTTATCATTCCAATTGCTGGAGAAATAAATGGATTATCCACTGTCCATTCCAATGCAACTGGAATGGACAGTTGGAAGAGTTAAATAATAAGCTGGTAAATTCATGCAAGCATGAATATCTTCAAGAAATTATAAAAATGCAGTGTAAAAGTGAGTGCTTTAGTTCAACTACATAAAAAGAATACTTATGGATGCTGAGTAGCCAAAAGAATTACACCAGTTATTTCACAGATATCTATTTTTATTATTTCCTTTTCTCTGTTTGCATTACATTAATTTGCACATTTTCTAGTTTGGGGCGATAGAAACTTAGACTAAGACCTTTTCTCTTTTATAATGCAACCATTGAGTATTATAAATATCCCTCCCAGTTTCAGTTTACACATGTTAGTTTATTTTCATTCTTATTCAGTTCTCTGTTTTTTTTTTTTTTTTGAGTACTAAGAGCAGTGTTCTGCATATATGAAATATAGGTTTGCTTGTGTCATGGAACTTGTGACAAAATAGTTTGAAATTACACACTGCAAAAATTTCACCCTAGAACTCATTCTTGTTGGATAAGGCATTGTCTTATCTGGGAGATGCCTCACATGACATCCAATCAAAACCCAATATTGAATTAATGTTTTATTTGAATGACTCAACACTTTAAAATAAAAAGGAGTGTTCATATGGATATAAGACAGACTGTGGTGGAATAAAGTAATAAAGAAAATTCTGGACTAGTTACTAGTGAAACTGGACTCTGGCTGATACTTTCATGAGGGTAGTGAATGTGACATAAGATGGTAGCAGACATGAGATAATCTATGAGTACTGCTCTGAAATAATTGGTCTGGGATAGATGAAGATATAGGCTCCTCTGACCTGGGAGATATGTGAATGGGATAGAACCTTGGGAATGTTAAGAAACACTGATATAGAATTTTTACAGACTTGAAGGTATGCAAAAAAATAAATTAGTTTGGAATCATTTTGGTGGCTGGTTAGTGTTTTTTTTTGACCTGTACATGTTCTGAGACTGAGTCATATGTAAATGGCTATGATTCAGGGGATCCAGAGAAACCCTGAAATATGGCCTTAGGTAATAAGGGTTGTCATTCTGCAGAGAGGACTTTCAGTTAAATAAGATCCCAAAGTCTTTGAGATAATTTAAGCCAGGATGCTAAGAGGAGAAATATTGGTGAGCCAGATGTGGCTTAATATGATGCCAGATGATTCATACTTAATTCATGATAATTATCTCAAATTCCATCTAAGTTAAGGGAGCCTAAATCCATGTCATTGTGATACAAAGTCAGACAATGAATAAGACTGTGTACATTTTCTGAATTTCAGTGGCCCAAAATCTGTTTCAGTTAAAGAGAATTGGGAATAAGCTTCTGGTTCCAATATAGTTCATATTCAATCAAACAGGAATTTTATTTTAAGTGATTTCAATATTTAACTTATATAATACAAGTCCAATATTCATTTCATCAGATCTTTTGTCCTTTTGACGTATCAACTGATCTTCTTTTTATTGCTTATGGTTACCCTTCTTTAAAAACTGATTGAATCATGCATGTTGTTAGTTCCCTAAGTTAACTATTTCTCAATTACCTTAGTACATGTAAAAGTAATCTATACTTGGCATGGAACTATAACATAATACCGTAACATTAACATCACATTTTTATTTAACACAGGCAAAGTTAACTTATATAAGCAGTGTTAGGCTAAAAAGTTCAAATGGACTTAGAAAAATATTTTTAATTTTTCCTGATTTTAAGATTAATACTTGAGAAAATCAATTATATTGCATTAAGAATACCTTATATGCCCCAGACCATCATTCTACCAATCTTATCAACACTTTTAAAAATATTTTACATTCATTTTTAGGTTTGATTAATAAAAATATTCATCTCTTGCTGTTATGAAATATGTGTGGTCCTTTCAAATAATGCTATCCATAGTTGATATAGAATAAATCTGTGTTTATACACAAGGACATATAAATGCAAATATTATGAGCAAAGTTTTGTCTTAATTTAAGTATTATTGTGTGTGTGTGTGAGAGAGAGAGAATTCACACATGTGCTCAATATTTAATGCCTTCATTTATGCTATCACTATCAATCAAACCAGCCCTAATATACACAGAAAAGTTATTTATCTCCAGACTAGCAATTACATTACTGCAGTGATAGCACAACCATTCACATCCACTTTCTCACTCAATATATTCATTCCTTTTCCTCCACCTCCCAGCACAAGGCTTCCTCATCACATTCTAAGTGTACATGCCAAAAGCTTATCTAGTGTGTCTCTTTTCTATTCTTATTTGACAAATATAAATTCTGAATCATTACCCTTGTTTGTGTTAGTTCTTGTCATATCTCTCATGCTGGGGATGCCAGTACAGAAACAAATTTATATTATGAAAACTGGGCACGTTTGCATTTTGTGTCTGCTTGACTGGGCATTGTTACCTCTGGTTGCTGTATCCTTTGTCATTGAAATATCTGTTGTCTTATAGTACAGGAAGTCTTCATCAGGAAATAAGCTGTTTTTGAATATGTTCTGAAGTCTACAGAGTAGTAATAATACTCTGTAGTACTACAGACTAATCCAATCGGAAGAAAAATGATTGGGAATCATTAAATTGTCTCTAACATTTAGAGGGCTGTGACGACTTGATCAGCTTTGTCACATAAACATTAATACTTTCTCATTCAAACTAGCTGTGGTTTGTGAAATCTCACTCTGACTGTCATTAAAGGCATCACCATTTCATTGAAAATTCTCACTGCACCATTCCCAGGGGCTTTCAAGTTTCTGACTAGAATGTGTGCTTTTCTTATAATTAGAATATAGGGCAGATCTAAAGTTATTTTGTGTGGGTTTCAATCATTTTTCTGCTTCTACTTAGAAACCTGACACTGAAAATCCTTAAACCCACATGTTGCATAAGAATAGTATTTTTTTTTTTTTTAATAAATAAACTTCATAGGTTCCCTTCCTTCCTTTGAATACTGGCATTGACCAAATGCAACTAAGGTAAAAACTACACTGATTTTTCATCCAGTAAAGTCCTTCTGGCTCTGTAATAAGTACCTCAAAAGGACAATTCTTTGGATGAAATCAAGACTAAGTGGGCCTCAACTTTTCAGACACAGGAAAGATTTTCCAATCTTGGTAGATGGAATTGTTTTTAAAGGGACCTAGCAACCCACGCCAGTGTTCTTGCCTGGAGAATCCCAGGGACAGAGGAGCCTGGTGGGCTGCCATCTGTGGGGTCTCACAGAGTCGGACATGACTGAAGTGACTTAGCAGCAGCAGCAACTCACACTAACCCAGTAGAAACAACTGATGTAAAATCCAGAGATTCAATCTCTTATATCCTTAAAATGATACAACTGGAAAGCTAACAAATGTCCATGGTGGAGATCAGTGCAAGATCTTTCAGTGAGAAAGCTCTATAGAAAAGAAACTTATGATTGATACATTATATGTTTAGCACACAATCATAGCAAGGAAAAGCCCTTAAAGATTTTAATGACCGGTGTCATCAAGTCATTTGTAATTTCTGTCTTTTCTGTAGGAATAATTCTGCTAAGCAGACTGGAAGACTATTTCAACTTACATGAAATATCTCCTCTTGACATTGTAGATACACTGACATACCCTTGCTAGATGGAATACCTGTTTTAAGATGCCATGATAACTTCTTTCTGTCTTTCTAAGGACAGAGTCTTATTCAATTAACTTGAGTAAACTTATTAAGCAATTTTAACTTCAAAACTAATTAGGGAATACTTTTAAAAATCAGTTCACCTTTACTTGATAATTTCCTTAGCTATATACCCTATTGAATAGGATAAGGTTTATCATCCAAACTGAGATCCTGTTTTGCTATAAATACCACTGTAACTAGTTTTTCCAAACAAACTAGTATATAGTATTAACTTGCATGCGTGTGTACATATAAGTTGCTTCAGTCCTGTCTGACTCTTTGTGACCCTATGGACCACAGCGCACCAGGCCCCTCTGCCCGTAGGATTCTCCAGGCCAAAATGTGGAGTGGGTTGTCATGCTCTCCTCCAGGAGACCTTCCCAACCGAGTGATCAAACCCATGTCTCTTATGTCTCCTAAACTGGCATGCAGATTCTTTACTACCTGGGAAGCCTATATAGTCTTACCTTACTTGTAGGTAAGACTATACTTTTTCAGATCACTAATCTCATCTGTAGAGTTTTGTTGTTTCCTCTGTTTATCTCAAATTCTGATATTGAATTTTTCTCCTTCTTGACTTTTTAATGACTATTGCTCTTTCCTCTATATATTTACTTTGGACTCATTGCACACTGTTATTCATTCCTTTTTTTTTTTTTCTTTTACTCATATCTTTCTTATTTCAATAGGTTGCTGCAGACATTAGGATTTAAATGTATAATCATAATTGTTTGGTTGCATACTAATACCCTTGCTAAGATGTCATATTCTCTCCCTTTCATCTGAAAACTTCTTTTTGGGAAACAAGTACTGGGACAACCTCAACACATATATTCCAAGTCATCCCAAAATGTTTTTCCCTTGGTATAGATAGTTCTATGTACTGGAGGTAGATGGAAAGTATTTAATGGTTACAGAATTTCAGTTTGCAAGCTTTGTGAATACCTAGTCACTGAATTATATATTTTAAATGGTTCAAATATGCTATGAATATATAAATAGCATGCCCTATCTTAAAATATTGGGAATTCATTCATGATAAAAAATGTGTAAGAAGAGTTGGATCCAAGTGTTTTAGGGACTGATGCTGATGAAACATAGTAATGGGTTCCTTAAAACAAGGCTAAACCATTGAATATGTTACTGATAGGGGAGAGCATCTGTTTTGACTTATCGAAGGGAAACAAATTCTCAACATTTATGCACTTGATTAAATGAACTTCACACTGGTTAGATTCTGTTCCAAGTAATTAAAAAAAAAATTTCCCATTTCATTACTTACATAATTCAGACCTTAGTTCTGTAGAGCATTTTCAGGTGATTTCTAATTTTGCAGAATCATGTAAAAATTCCTGAAGCCTTTCTATATGAGCTGGTAATACTAGTCAGGGAAGTGATTGCAACTCCATGGAAATAGCCACCTAAACTTATAAAAAATGTATCCTTCTTTAGCAGAATCTCTTTCACAGATTTTCAAAATGTTCATGGCTACCCTAAGTTAAGATGACATCCTGAGGGAAAGTGAAACAGAAGAGAGGTCTCAGTGGAAAGAATTATTTCTCTTAACCAATTGAAAAAAAAAAAAAGAAAAAGCACTCTGTTAAAAATAAACAAACTGTAATTCTGAGAGAGCAGTACCCAACAAAACAAAGGGTAAAAACACACTGTAGGAAGTGTTTTAATTAGCAGTTCTGAAGACACATAATATTAAACAATTTTGCTGGGATATTAAGATACAGATATTGGTATAACCTAGAACAAGACTAATGGAAATTATAATTCCATGAGATCTTTGGGTCAGGAAAAAAGGGAAGGAGGAAGAAGGAATAAAGAGAGCTTTATATACAAAACATAGTTATTTAACAGAGCACTCATGATAAAGCAGGTGGAAAGAGATTCTGAAACAGAAGGCCTGTTCAGTGAAGCAATGGTAATAGGACAGGGAATGCATGAACTTGACTGAGTACTTGACAGAGAAGGAATGCCAGATTTATGCACTAATGTGCAAAATATAACAAGGAGGTACTCAGAAGAGGATGGGGAAGGCAATGGCACCCCACTCCAGTACTCTTGCCTGGAAAATCCCATGGACGGAGGAGCCTGGTAGGCTGCAGTCCATGGGGTCTCTAAGAGTCAGGCACGACTGAGCGACTTCGCTTTGACTTTTCACTTTCATGCACTGGAGAAGGAAATGGCAACCTACTCCAGTACTCTTTTCTGGAGAATCCCAGGGATGGGGGAGCCTGGTGGGCTGCTGTCTATGGGATCGCACAGAGTCGGACACAACTAAAGCAACTTAGCAGCAGCAGCAGCAGAAGAGGAAGAAATGAATGGAATCAAGATTTACTTGCCAACTACACTTTCCATCTTGTTAACATGACAATGTATCATAAAGTAAAATTATTCATAAACACTAATTAATCAACTTTAAAAAAGTATAACCTGCTGATATGAAGCATAGATAATTGAACTCTTTTTGATTTATAGATAAAGCAGAATTATTTAATAGGCTGAGCATTCAAGCTTTTAACAAAACCTGTATGTCCTGGGAAAGAGAAATGCTATCCTGAATACTATTTTTTAAATTAATGTCTTTATATTTTTTATTAGCATATATTTTATGCTTATGTTCAAGATACTAAAACTGAAGTTCTTAGAGAAAGCTAAAAAGCTGATGACTATGATACTAAGATTTGAGGATAACTTACATTTCATGGGCTTCCCTTGTGGCTCAGTGCTAAAGATTCTACCTGCAGTGCAGTAGGCACAGGGGACCTGGGTTTGAGCCCTGGGTCAGGAAGATGCCCTGGAGAAGGGCATGGCAAACCACCCAGTATTCTTGTTGCGAGAATCCCATGGACCGAGGAGCCTGGTGGGCTGCAGTCCTTAGGGTCACAAAGAGTCAGACACAACTGAAGTGACTTTAGTATGTATGCATGCATATTACATACTATTCCTCATTAGTGGAAAATTATGCAAATATTCATAAAATCATAATAGAAAATTTAGAAGAAAATAAATTTTAAGCAAAAATGCAAATCATAAACTATATATTATTGAACTGGTATTTGCTTAAGAGGCGTTTCCATGGTAGCTTAAGTATTTTTTCCTATTGTTTCTTAGGCTGTGATTGATCTTGCTATGGAAAGAGAAATAGTATTTTGGATTGTAGGAGTGGAGGGTATATTCCTTCACAGGTAACCATGACAGTAAAATCAAAATTCAGAGATCTCCTGGAAACAATTTATTTCTGCTCTAGCAGGATAGATTATTTTCCTCAGAATGGATGACATGAAGGGAATATTGGCAAAAAGACTCCTCAAATATAAGCACACACTGACACTCTAGATGGAGAAGGCAATGGCACCCCACTCCAGTACTCTTGCTTGGAAAATCCCATGGGTGGAGGAGCCTGGGGCTGCAGTCCCTGGGATCGCTGCGAGTCAGACACGACTGAGTGGCTTCGCTTTCACTTTTCACTTTCATCATTGGAGAAGGAAATGGCAACCCACTCCAGTGTTCTTGCCTGGAGAATCCCAGGGACCAGGGAGCCTGGGGGGCTGCTGTCTATGGGGTCGCACAGAGTCTGACACGACTGAAGTGACTTCGCAGCAGACACTCTAGAGATAAGAGTTAGGTTCACTTCTAGGCATCTTCATTTATTTATTTATTTTGTTCCATCTTGTCACACACTTTCATTTCTATCATTAGATCCTTAAAATACCACCTTTTGAAACTTCCTAACAGTTGGGTAGATCAGATGCTCCAGGCTTTTGTCCCTTCAATAAGCAGACAATGATTAAGGTTATCTTGGCCAAGATATCACATATGAGTAGTAACTGAAAATGGCGAGAGTCAAATTGCTTGACTCTCACCTAAATTAAATGGGAATGGCAACCCACTTCAGGATTATTGCAGGAGAACTCCATGGATAGAGGAGCCTGGCAGGCTACAATCCATGAATCACAAAGAGTCAGACATGACTTAGTAACTAACACACAAATGCACATGCACAAATTGCTTACAGTCCATTCTTATGAAAAAAATAATAATAATTACAGCTTATTTGAGATTATATCTGAAGTTTTATATTTTTTAGATTTTGGCATAATGATGCTGTGGTTTTATGAAGATGATGATCTTTGTGGTTTGTGTTGAGAATCTTGGGTGTTAGGTGGTAGAAGGTGCATGTATCCATTACTTTGGCAAGCCTATGCCAAAACATAATCATTTAAATATTTTTGGATAGTATTCTGATTTAGTTCATGGTGATCATTGTAAGAAAACTGAACCTTAACATTATTGCTAAAATATAGATATTTTTATCCTTCCCTTTATTATTAAAATTTTACTGACATGGTTTGCAGAGATAACTTTTATCTTTTAGTTATTTATTAGATGAAAAAATAAGTGAGCAAACAAACATTTGGGTACAGTAAAGATAATCCTTTTTACTACAGTCATCCATTAAATATAAGATTTGAAATATAGACTTTTTCAGAACTGTAAGTAAAAAACCAAGCCTTCATATTTCACTTTCCTCAGAAAAACAAGTATTGATTATATACGTGTGTGTGAAAGTGTCTCAGAAAAGTTGGAGCTTTTGAGAATCTGCCTCGACATTTAGGCATTAATTACTTTGTGATCCTTTTGTAACACAAAAGCTGATTAACTATTACTATTAATACTAGAAATTATTAGATACTAATAATTTAGTATCTAAATTTATTACCTAGTAAATACTAGAAATTTTTTCTCATACTAGAAATTATTCTGTGTGCTTCCAGATGAGTGTGATCTAGTATGTCAGGTAGTAATTTAAATAATTTATCTTGAATTTAGGAATTAAGTGTTTCTTATCAATAAGTAGGTTCATAATGATACCAAAAGATCATATAGACACATGACAGTACTTATTAGAGGATCTATATTTTTAAGACATTTTAATTCTTAGATTATTGTTGATTTTGCATCATTGGCATTTGTTCTCTGGAAAGATAGACATAAAGGTATGTTTTAAATTAGTAAAGAAAATGGTGCAAACTGAAACTACTAGCAAAACACAATAAGCATTGTTTTTTTTTTTAAGTAGTGCATAATGCATAAAGTTTATTTTTTTTTTTACTTCTTTTTCTTTTATCATTTTTCTTTGACTGATTTTTTTCCCTTCATTCTTTCTTTCCCATATGTATTTCTAATTCCTGAATTAACTTATGGGGATGTGTCTCAAGAAAATGGATGCATAATAGACAGGAAAATGATAATGTTTGATAAAATAATTGGATGTATATTTTTTCATAAGTATATATGTTCAAAAGGAATTTCAAAATGTAATAAATGAAAATATTTATAATAAAACACATAAAGTTTTTGACCATAAATAATTTCATTTTTCTTTTGCCACAGATTTGCTGACCAGTCATTACTGGGATCCAATGATCAATTTTAACTCCTATATTTATTTCATTCAAGTGAAAAATATATTTGTATTTATTCCTCATTATATTTCTAATGTATTATAAAGCATGAGATTTTATTTCTTGGAAGGTTTAGTAAAACTATTTTTATAGACCACTTTACTTTTAATCTATTGAAAGCATCAATTCAGTAATATTCATTGAACGTCCGATATATTTTAGCCACTGTATTTGACAATGAAGATATGACGTTGCACTGAAGAAGAATACATTACTGAACTTCATGCAACTGGAAAGAGCCTAACGTGGGTAGAGATAATAAAGGAGTTTAACAAAAAAAAAAAAAAACAGAAAAATGAATTGAGGTGGATATTGACAAATCAAAATTTCTATGAGTAGAGAATAAGAATGCTACATGAAAAATAAAAGGAAAAAATGAGAAAGAGTGAAGTCTTCAAGAAGGTGACACAGGATGTTCCCTACTTCTGTCCCCCTCACAAGAAGGCCAGCATTAGCTATATATATATAAATAAGACACTGCTGTGAAAATCTCAGAACCTGGGAAAGAGGTTGAAGCAACCTCAGGGCCTCAGAGATCTAGGACAGCAATTGGAAGGTAAAGGAGTAACTACACTGCCTGCATTGCCCCTCCCTGAGTCTAGGCCTAGGGTTCCTTCAAGGGGAAAATAGTCTAAGGTGGACACCCAGCCCCCTCCTGCAGTTCCCAAGCAGCCCACTTGGGTCTCCTCTTATAGGGATCATTGGGGAAATCTGCCAGGCTTTCCCATTGAGGATCAGATAGAAGCAGAGAAGGGAGGCAAGGATTACAGCCACCAGCAATCAGCTCTTGGCAAAGCACATCTTGAAATTTTTGTTAATTCTCAAGCAATCCTGGGCAGTGTGTTATATATCTCCTGGGGGTTTACATTTCAAACAGGATGAGATTTACACCTTCCAGGAGCAAAGAAAAATTACAATTTTTCTCCTAGGAAGTTTGGAGTATATTTTTCTATTACCATAAGCTTAAGGCAATTACTAGGGGCTTCCCTGGTGGCTCAGCAGTAAAGAGTCTGCCCGTCAGTGCAGGAGACATGGGTTTGATACCTGGATCAGTTAAGTACCGGTGAAGGAAACAGCAAACCACTCCAGTATTCCTGACTGGGAAATCCTACGGAAAGAAGACTGTGGTAGGCTACAATCCATGGGGTCACACAGAGTTGCACATGATTTAGAAACTGAGCATGCATGCAAGGCAATTAGTATTTAAAATGTTTCTCTGTATCAGAAAATGAACTGCTTCAGGAGCTTGTCCATCCCTCACTTGTCAATCATCACAACATCTTCTTTGCTCTCATTTTCACAGGGATTCCACCTCTTAGAATCCTAATCAGGCTTTGTCACAGATCTTAAACCAAGTCAGCTTGCTCCCTCCACACTTTGCAAAATGGCATCTAAGGTCTCCAATTTGTTATCCTCCTCTCCCACTTTATCCCCCAGCCCTAAAGTCAGCAGAGCAGTGGACACCTGAACAGTCTTCCCTATCCTCAGCTCTTCTTCAAACTTACTAACTAGAAATTCAACTCTTGTTGGGCATTGGTTTCCAGACACCCTGCCCACAGTAGAGACCACCCAATGCAACAATGATTCTTCCCCCGTCTTTGCTGCAGCGTTAGGTGCAGTTCCTCAAATACACATATCAGACCAGCCAGTATTTCAGGGCCCTCACACTCACATGGAAGTCTACAGGCATCTAAAACCTATGGACCACCCCTCCTTGCATTGAGGTCGATGGCTAACTCAAGATTTCTTTTGTGGATGCCTTTTCTCAAGGCCCATTTCTTCAGTTTCCTGACTGATTTGCCAATTGTTGGCCCCCATGCATGGAGGTCAAGGAAAGACGCCAAAAAAAGAGGCAAACCACTCCAGATTGGTAGGTGATAGATTCAATAAGCAAGGGAACTTACATACAAAGTTTGTCTTGGATAACTACAAGGTGAATAGAGCTCCACACACACCTGCTAGAATCTAAAAGTTTATATATGATTTTAACTAGGTTTAGTAACATGCACCATCAAGATGGTCTCAACAACACATTGCTTGCCCAAGGCTAGGTCCTTGAAAGCGGGTCTCACTATTGGAATGGTGAGCAAAATGTAATTACTAAGGCTAAGGATAGGGAAAAGGGAGTGAGGAGACTTTGATTGCCCAAGTCCAGCTCTTGGGTCATCTGCTGGTCATGTCCTCTTGACAACCTTTTCAAAGATTTAAAGATTCTGTTGCTATTTGAGAAGGTCAATTTAATTTAATGTACAGTATAAAATATGGATTCTAATCAGCTTTTTTATAGGGTAAAAAGATTTAGTTGAAGTTTGCTGTAATGACTTTATGGTAAAAATCTTAAATTAACAGAGGTAAGAGGTTATCCTACAGTGAAACTCATCAATCAGACTATTATAGTTGGAGGCTGCATCAAATGACAGTATTTGATAAGAAAACTACACTATTATTATGACAATAAGAAAGGGGTCAGCAGTCAGAAAAAGCACGTCAAATAGCAAAATATAAAGAGTGATTTCAAAAGTATTCAGTGCATATCAAGACAAAGAACATCTTACATATGACACTTAACAAATGCCTATTTTCAGTAATAACAAAGAAAAAAGTATGAAGATTATAAAATCCAATATTTTCAACAGTTTTAAAAAAAAAGACATTATTATTCAATCAATAACACATGCATGAAGAATCTACATGTTGTCAGCATCTGTAATTGCATTAAAATTGATTAAACTTATCTAAGAAAATAGTCTCCTGAAATTACATAAAACTAATACATTCAACTGCTCATTCAATATACATTCATGCAGAGGAACCATTTTACTAAACCCACATAAAATGCTTAATCTGAAATAGGATTCAAAAATTTCAACTAAAAAGTTACCAGAAGTCAATATGAAAGAAATTGAATAAATGCATCCGGAAGTAATTTCCAAAAGAACTGTAGAACAAAACTGTAAGAATTGCATTTATCCTTAAAATAGGTTAGATTTGAAACTTTCAAAAAGAAGTGCTATAGTTTGAACATTGAGTATAAAAAGTTGGAAATATAAATACCACTAAGTCTAGAGAAGCATAAAAATTAATCTTCCTGAGTTAGAGAAATATGGAATATCAAATTTAAGGAAAATGTACCATGGCCAAGGAGCTCTTTATTAAAATCAAGATATTTGTATGTATTGAACTGCATATAAAAAGGAAATTTTGATTTTTCAAGGTTTTCATTTTACTATTAATGATTTATGAGTAAGAAAGTTGGTCAACAATGCATGCCTCAAAAACAACAAGAGGCATGTCTTGTTCTTCAGACCACAGAGTACTATGGAGAGAAATTATCAAGTATTTGGTATTTAAAATATATGTATATCAACAAACAGGAGTTGGAAATGCATCAGTACCACTATGTACAAAGTAAAACAAGCATGAGAAAGTTAAATAACTTAAAGACAAAATAATATACATTATGAGCTGAACAGTTTCCCCACAAAATTCATATGTTGAAGGTTTAACCTCAAGTACTTTAGTGTTAGGTGTTCATTTGTGTCTGACTCTGTGTAATTCCCAAGGACTGTAGCTCACCAGGCTCCTCTGTCCATGGAATTCTCCAGGCAAGAATGCTGTAGTGGGTAGCCATTCCCTTCTCCAGGGAATCTTCCCAACCCAGGGATCAAACCTGGGTCTCCCCTATTGCAGGCAGATTCTTTACCATCTAAGCCACCAGGGAAGACCCCAAGTATTTTGGAATGTCTGTATTTTCAGATATGTCCTTTAAAAATAGAATTAAAGAAAGGTTATTAGGGTGGATCCTAGTCCAACACACAATCATGGGCCATAGTATTACAAACTATGTATATTTAAAACTGAGGATAAATGAGTGAAAATAGAAGTAGTTTCTTTCATGGTAGGCTAAATTATACTTTGTAAGGAAACAATTTTACTTTAAAGTAACTAACACATAACAAAGTATTTAGAAAATGTCAAAATTTCTAAATAACAAAAGGCAGTCAAATATTCCACACAATTGATCAAATTCAAATGAACTCCTGGAAAAATAACTTTACATATTATTTGTCTTAGTTAAAACAGTATATCCTGATGACTCCAATAAAGCAGTTTTGGTCAATAAATCACATATGCAATGATCATTGGTGGTTTAGTCACTAAGTTGTGTCCACTCTTGTGAACACATAGACTGTAGCTGACCAGGCTCCTCTGTCTGTGGGATTTCCCAGGCAAGGACACTAGAGGGGGTTGGCATTTCCTTCTCTAGGGGATCTTTCTGACTCAGGGATTGAACCCACGTCTCCTCCTTCATTGCAGGCAGATTCTTACCTGCTGAACCACCAGGGAAACCTGCAAAGATGTTGCACTAATTGAAAAATGGGACGCCAAGTTTAAAGGTAGATTCTTTACCACTGTGCCACCCGGGAAACCCTCAGAAAGATCATTAACTGAATTAAATTTTATTGATACTCCATCTCTTATTTAAAACCCAACAAAACAACTTTTAAAAAATTAGCTCCTTGTTCTCCTTCTCCTTCTTCTTTCATTTCTTTTTGTTTTTGAAATACTGGGTATTTGGAACACTAGTTTGGAATAAATTATGAAGGAGGTAAAATAACCCTATAGCCATGTATTCACATTTTGGAATGTGATTCTATTGAGATGTTTGCAGATGACAATATTTGACAGGAAGTCAGAGTTCAAAGTACTTTATAAAACTGTATCACTTGCTTGCCTTGTGCTATTTATTTAAACACTTAGTGTCCCATTTCTCAATCAGTGCAATCTCTTTTTGCCATGTGACCCCAGGGTCAGGATATTATATTATCATAAAAGCTCATGTTCATTCTGCATTTGACTTAAACTCTTTGATAATTTTTTTGACCTTTTGTCATTGTCTTCAGACAAAGAGATTGAAGCTAAATGACTTATTCAAGGGCACTAGGCCAGCCAGCATTATGCTGTTGATTTAGATTAATAGTTTTTATTTTCCCAGTTGGACTGACCCCGTGAGCCTTGTCAACTCTAATTCCATTTCCATAAAATAGGGATAATAATGTTAACACCTAGATCAATTGAGTGTCTCAGTAATTATTCTCTTACACATGTGAAGTACTTTGAGCATAGAAAGTGAAGTGCAGTCTTTTAAATCACAAGCTGCTTAGAAGAGATGGCTTGAGAGATATTATAGGTCTGTTTGATTTTTGGATGAGCTGACACTTGGCAGAAGAATTAGATTTATTCCCTGTTGCTCAAGATAGTGACTTTTCTTTCCTGGGTTGTTGTTTTTGCTCTTTTATAAAATCCAACAGAACTGAAGTATCTAAACATTACTATTGTGTCAGTTACCATGAAGGACTAGGTTACTATTTATTGAAATATTTTGACCACTCTTTTTAGTAGTCCAATCCTCTGCAACAATTTAAACCCTTTTATTCAAAGGTATCTTTTCTTTTTTTTTTTTTTTTGAGTTAATTTTGAAATTATTTAATACTCACTTATTTAATTACTTTTTTTTTTTTACAAATTAGGTTTACTTTTAAAATTCTATCATTTTTCTCTTCCTTCAGTCATTTACTAATTTACAAATCCTATAGGACAGGAATGTTTGTTTATTGTTATCATTGTGGCAGTGATGGTAGCTGTTGATATCATTATTATGATTAAGATGATCAGTATTTTATGGGTATACATTAAACTTCTACATAACGTCTAGCTATGTGGGTGAAGGTCACAGAGTTAGTAGCAGCACCAGTGATTCTTTCCTAACACCAGGCTGTTTATCATTATCTATCTATCTATATATTTCTGACTAAAATTTTACTTCTCCTCTCTTTACATTTTTTATTTCAATTTTCCTTTTGTGGGAGTGTATCTGCAATTTGATACCTTTTCCAAAATAGAAAATTGCTTGTAGACTTAAAGTGCAGTTTGGAAATATAAGATGTCAATTAAAATGTCTATTTCTCAGAAATGTTGTATGATTGTCCTAAGTTAGCAAATCACACAGGATCATTTTACTTTCTTTTCATTTCCTGAATAATCTTTCTCTCAGCTTAAATCTCACTTGTGACAATTAGCTCAGATAATGTGCATTGTATCATTTGCATTACATTGCAAAATATTATTTCACTTTTACTCTCAGTATTGCCTCTGCTATGACTCATACATTGCCATCAAACATGCATTTAGCTTATGTGTAAAATTAGATATTGTTCCTCAAGAAAGAAAAGGGCTTTGCCCATGACATAAAACTGGCAAATTGTAGTATATTTTCCAACATAGTCTCAAGCATTGTATTATGCTCAGCAGAAGCTCAGCATTCAGTTACAAACAGCTCATTTACCTGTGCTTCGCAAATGTAATCATTTGTGTTATGGCATCCCCTAGAGAAGTTGGTTAACTAATCCAGATATAGTTAATATTTTTAATCCATATTTAACCAAAAGAGTGTTCTATTGTTTTCAGTTTATTTTACAGAGATCTATAAAATATATCTGCTGCTGCTACTGCTAAGTCACTTCAGTCGTGTCCCAATCTGTGCGACCCCAGAGATGGCAGCCCACCAGGCTCCCCCATCCATGGGATTCTCCAGGCAAGAACACGTAATAAAAATTAACGATTTGGAGTTTCCAAATCATTTAATATTAACATTTCTTATATTTTTCACTCTAACAACTTTGTAAACCAATCTCCCATGCTATACACTAGCCCACCTTCAGTTTGAAAATAGCTTTTTTAAAAAAAGAAAAAATTCAGTTGGAAATGGAGAGTTTTAGAAGTCCCTCAATTTTCTAATTATTTTAAAAATAGGTGTCAAAATTGCCTTTATCATCCCAATTAAAGAACTAATATGAAAGTTTTAAGTAATGTTCTAATACTTGCAACTTTGTTTTTAAGTGTCTGAATGATTTGTGCTATACATGTATGTGTGTGCAATGCTAAGTCATTTCAATCATGACCAACTCTGTGCAACTCTATGGACTGTAGCCATCCAGGCTCCTCTGTTCATGGGATTCTCCAGGCAAAAATATGGAGTGGGTTGCTATGCCCTTCTCCAGAGGATCTTACTGACCCAGGGATCGAACCTGTGTCTCTTAGGTCTCCTGCTTTGGCAGACAGGTTGTATTTGCAGTGTAATGAGAATGCTACAGTACACATCGGAAAACCTATACATGCTGCTCATTTAGTTCAGTTCAGTCACCCAGTCATGTATGATTCTCTGTGGACCCATGGACTGCAGCATGACAGGCTTCCCTGTCCATCAACGACTCCCGGAGCTTACTCAAACTCATGTCCATCAAGTCAGTGATGCCATCCAACAATCTCATCCTCTCTCGTCCCCTTCTCCTCCCGCCCTCAATCTTTCCCAGCAACAGGGTCTTTTCCAAGGAGTCAATTCTTCGCATCAGGTGGCCAAAGTATTGGAGTTTCAGCTTCAACATCAGTCCTTCCAATGAACACCCAGGACTGATCTCCTTTAGGATGGACTGGTTGAATCTCCTTGCAGTCTAAGGGACTCTCAAGAGTTTTCTCCAACACCACAGTTCAAAAGCATTAATTCTTCAGTCCTCAGCTTTCTTATAGTTGGACTCTCACATCTATACATAATGACTGGAAAAACCATAGCTTTGACTAGATGGACCTTTGCTGGCAAAGTAGTATCTCTGCTTTTTAATATGCTGTCTAGGTTGGTCATAACTTTTTTTTTTTTTCCCCAAGGAGCAAGTGTCTTTTAATTTCATGGCTGCAATCACTATTTCCAGTGATTTTGGAGCTTCAAAAAAGATAGTCTCTCACTGTTTCCATTGTATCCCCATCTATTTCCCATGAAGTGATGGGACCAGATGCCATGATCTTAGTTTTCTGAATGTTGGAGCTTTAAGCCAACACTTTCACTCTCCTCTTTTACTTTCATCAAGAGGCTCTTTAGTTCTTCTTCACTTTCTGCCATAAGGGTGGTGTCATCTGCATATCTAAGGTTATTGATATTTCTCCCAGCAATCTTGATTCCAGCTTGTGCTTCATCCAGCCTGGCATTTTGCATGATGTACTCTGCATATAAGTTAAATAAGCAGGGTGACAATATACAGCCTTGACGTACTCCTTTCCCAATTTGGAACCAGTCTGTTGTTCCGTATCCTGTTCTAACTTCTGCTTCTTGACCTGCATACAGATTTCTCAGAACATGCTGTATATTTTATTAAATGTATATTGCAATGAAATATATATTACATCATAATTAAATACAATGCACAAATGTACATTATACCGAATTTCAAATCAATGATATACATTATGGACCAGATTAAGTGCACAATACAATTAATGTTGTATTGAAATTGTATTTAAATACAAAAATCTGTAATTTATCAACACCTATGTGCTATCTATCTATAAGGATGGCATGAACTTTCTAGTGCTTTACATTAGTAAAAATCCTGTTTAATGAATGATTTCCATGAGAGAACAAAGAATAAATTACATTTTAAATATTTCAAAGAGTAGAAAGCAACATAGCTTTTCAGTTCTTCACCTTCAGGTGTATAAATTTATTCTTCGTGTAATAGGAACATTTGGATCACTATTTTTAAAATTAATTTGTTAAATTTTACACTCCGATATTCTTGCCTGGAGAATTCCAAAGACAGAAGAGCCTGTCAGTCTACAGTCTATGGGGTTGCAAAGAGTCAGACACAACTGAGCAACTAACATCATATATTATACATGTAAGTCTTTACAAGTTATTAATTTCTGAAAGTGCAAGGGAATAAATTAATGACATAATTTAGGTATTTGTTTCAATAAAAAGAGTGTTTTAACACTTCTTTCTTGTTAGAAATTATTTTTTAAATTTAAATATTAACAATAGCCACACTTGGTTTATGCTTTGCATTAGGTATAAAAAGATACTGCAATAACATGGAAGTTAATGAGATAAGCTGAATTTTATAAGCATAAGCGATAAGGTAAGTTTATTAATTTTCTATAAAGTTAAAATTGTTGAGTTTACTCTACATTGGGCTTTAAAATATTCAATAATAGAAATTTGATTAATGGTTTCTCACTTTCTACACACACCACTAACCAGACTAATCTTTTTCTGTCATTTTTTCATGTGAAAAAATAGATTTATTCATTCAACGCACCTGTATTGAATCTTATAATTTCCTAGCTAGTTCTTCAGTGGTTCCAGGAAGCTTAACTCCCACCTAATTTTCAGTCCTTTTCCATCTAAAATTTCCAACTTAACCACCTTTCCCTTTTACTGTCAAACCAACAGTTCCTCTTTGGTGAACTACAAATACCATGTAATACTAAATATCTCATTTTTATTCCCACCTGCCTTTCCTGACTAATCTAATTTTAATCTATTTTGAGCCACAACACTTGGAGTATGTAATCAAGTTTTGTTACCACATAATACATTTTAGTTTTTTATCAAATGTTAATTATATATTCAAACTTACAATGAGTTTTGCATAAGCTTCTGTGGGAAAGGATCATCATTCATTCCGAATGTTTCTCTTTTCCCTAAGTAGAAAAATATACATATAAAATCAATGTCGTTTGTATACCTTAAATCCATGTTTTCTATTATCACACTCCTTGATTAGTTAAGACCTTTATCATGCCACAAAGATTATGATAAAAGCTTCCCATCTGATGGTTCTGTGGGCTCTTCCACACTGCCAACAAATCCTCATTACACACTCAAAGCTGACCTCTCCATTATCTTTGCAGCATACTCTGAAGACCTCCAGTACAGAAGAAAGGCCAAATCCCATACACAGTGGACCCTCCAACATTGGCTTGTGTTTTGCTCTTTTTTTACTGTTTTTATCCAAAGGTGTACTGGATATTTTACTATCTTCAGAGAACATCTGTCCCCTTTCAATGTTTTGCACATTTGTTCACAATTCTTGCTTGGAATATCAGAGAAATTGAAAATAAAGAACCATGATAAAATAACTTTTTGATATTCCATAGCTTAAGTAGAATTAACATTAAAATATTACTTATTGCTCTCCTTCAATGTAAGACAATGTTATAACTTTCAGTCTTCCTTAAGTTCCTTATTTATGCAATGAATATGCCCAGCAATAATTTATTTCTCCTTTCTTAAAGTACTTTGTACATATAAGAAGGTCTTAGACTTTTTGGTCTCATAACTTCTTCATATTTTTTAAAATTAGTAAAGTTGCCAGTTAGGTTTGTGTGAGGTATATGGATTGGTAAAGTAATGATGTATTTACCACTTTAAAATAATGGATCAATTACATGATACTATCAGATCAGATCAGATCAGATCAGTCGCTCAGTCGTGTCTGACTCTTTGCAACCCCATGAATCGCAGCACGCCAGGCCTCCCTGTCCATCACCAACTCCCAGAGTTCACTCAGACTCACGTCCATCGAGTCAGTGATGCCATCCAGCCATCTCATCCTCTGTCGTCCCCTTTTCCTCCTGCCCCCAATCACTCCCAGCATTAGAGTCTTTTCCAATGAATCAACTCTTCGCAAGAGGTGGCCAAAGTATTGGAGTTTCAGCTTTAGCATCATTCCTTCCAAAGAAATCCCAGGGGTGATCTCCTTCAGAATGGACTGGTTGGATCTTCTTGCAGTCCAAGGGACTCTCAAGAGTCTTCTCCAACACCACAGTTCAAAAGCATCAATTCTTCGGCGCTCAGCCTTCTTCACAGTCCAACTCTCACATCCATACATGACCACAGGAAAAACCATAGCCTTGACTAGACGGACCTTTGTTGGCAAAGAAATGTCTCTGCTTTGGAATATGCTATCTAGGTTGGTCATAACTTTCCTTCCAAGGAGTAAGCATCTTTTAATTTCATGGCTGCAGTCACCGTCTGTAGTGATTTTGGATCCCAGAAAAATAAAGTCTGACACTGTTTCCACTGTTTCCCCATCTATTTCCCATGAAGTGATGCGACCGGATGCCATGATCTTCGTTTTCTGAATGTTGAGCTTTAAGTCAACTTTTTCACTCTCCACTTTCACTTTCATCAAGAGGCTTTTGAGTTCCTCTTCACCTTCTGCCATGAGGGTGGTATCATCTGCATATCTGAGGTTATTAATATTTCTCCCGGCAATCTTGATTCCAGCTTGTGTTTCTTCCAGTCCAGCGTTTCTCATGATGTACTCTGCATATAAGTTAAATAAGCAGGGTGACAATATACAGCCTGGACGAACTCCTTTTCCTATTTGGAACCAGTCTGTTGTTCCATGTCCAGTTCTAACTGTTACTTCCTGACCTGCATACAAATTTCTCAAGAGGCAGATCAGGTGGACTGGTATTCCCATCTCTTTCAGAATTTTCCACAGTTTATTGTGATCCACACAATCAAAGGCTTTGGCATAGTCAATCAAGCAGAAATAGATGTTTTTCTGGAACTCTCTTGCTTTTTCTATGATCCAAGGATGTTGGAAATTTGATCTCTGGTTCCTCTGCCTTTTCTAAAACCAGCTTGAACATCAGGAAGTTCACGGTTCACATATTGCTGAAGCCTGGCTTGGAGAATTTTGAGCATTACTTTACTAGCGTGTGAGATGAGTGCAATTGTGCAGTAGTTTGAGCATTCTTTGGCATTGCCTTTATTTGGGATTGGAATGAAAACTGACCTTTCCAGTCCTGTCGCCACTGATGAGTTTTCCACATTTTCTGGCATATTGAGTGCAGCACTTTCACAGCATCATCTTTCAGGATTTGGAATAGCTCAACTAGAATTCCACCACCTCCACTAGCTTTGTTGTTAGTGATGCTTTCTAAGGCCCACTTGACTTCACATTCCAGGATGTCTGGCTCTAGGACAGTGATCACACCATCGTGCTTATCTGGTCGTGAAGATCTTTTTTGTACAGTTCTTCTGTGTATTCTTGCCATCTCTTCTTAATATCTTCTGCTTCTGTTAGGTCCATACCATTTCTGTCCTTTATTGAGCCCATCTTTGCATGAAATGTTCCTTTGGTATCTCTGATTTTCTTGAAGAGATCCCTAGTCTTTCCCATTCTGTTGTTTTCCTCTATTTCTTTGCACTGATCGCTGAAGAAGGCTTTCATACCTCTTCTTGCTATTCTTTGGAACTCTGCATTCAGATGTTTATATCTTTCCTTTTCTCCTTTGCTTTTCGCTTCTCTTCTTTTCACAGCTATTTGTAAGGCCTCCCCAGGCAGCCATTTTGCTTTTTTGCATTTCTTTTCCATGGGGATGGTCTTGATCCCTGTCTCCTGTACAATGTCACAAACCTCATTCCATAGTTCATCAGGCACTCTATCTATCAGATCTAGGCCCTTAAATCTATTTCTCACTTCCACTGTATAATCATAAGGGATTTTATATAAGGCAATTTTAATGAAAATTAGGTATATTTTTTAAAAAGAAAAAAGCACAAAGAGTGGCATTGTTATATTTTACATATTTTTTAAATATCTTGCTTAATAGAAGACATCCTGATCCTATTTGTTCCCAATATGTTGTTTTGGTTGGCATATGTGAAGAAACCTAGCCTCATACAGATAGATTATTTGTGGTGTTTAAAACTTCTACACAGATTTTTATTTCTTTTGACATATTGATTCTCAACATGGCAAATAACCAGTAAGCCTTGATTGTTGATCTATTTTCTTACCTACATATTGATGCTGATGTCATATGATCGTTTTATCTTATGGAATCAAAATTTTATGCAAAAATATAGAGAGGGGGAGATAATTCTCTGAATTATCAGTTCTGAATTGCTGAGAAAATCATATGAACAAACGTTCTTCTCCATTCTCGTATTACTCTGCCCTAAGGTCTTCATTATTCTTTTGATTTCCTGGGTTTATGTTACAGTTGACCAGTTTGTGTTTCCTTCAGGGCTGTTTTCTCACTCTAGATGATGACCTCCTACAGCTTTTGAGACCACTGGTTTGACCTTCTAAAATGTCTAGATGACTTAGTAAGACATGTTCTCACTTTAACACCTCTCTTCTCTCATTGAATGTCTCTGGCAGCCCCCTCCCCTCCCTTTTTTAAACAAATAAAATAGTATCATTTTTTAAATTAAATTGGGCAAAAAGATTGAAAATCATAATATTATTAACTAAATTGGTTAAATTTAAAGAATTTTTAAGGTAGCAACTGTGGCTCTTATATCTTATGGTACTACAAGCATATTATATACATATATATATATTTTTTTAGTAAATAATTTTGGGTTGGTTGATATATATGGTAGATTGGTTGCAATGACGGCCCAGTTAATGATCTCTTATATCCATACAACTTGATTTTGAAGCTTCTTCCTTCAGTAAGTGAAATTAATTTTCCCACTTCTGAAATCTGTGTTTGACTTGTGTGTGTGTGTGTGTATGTGTGTGTGTTTAAATGGAATACAATTGATGCTGTACAAATTCTGATTTTTGTCCTTGAGAGCCTTGAAGACAAGGGTCTAATTTTTCTCCTCCCCTTCCTCCACCCTCTTTTTCTCTTCTCTCTCCCTTTGTCTCCCTTTTCCCCTCTTCCATCTCCACCAAGAGAAAAGTCTGAAGTAGCCTGCTGCAGTATGAGTCAATATGAAAGAGGCTGTCATCCTACAGGCAGGTTACACCTAGAAGCAGATTGCAAACTCACATAAGAAAGACACATAAGAAAGAGCACTGAGACCAGAAGAACCACTAGAATGACCTCAGGCTAAACTGTGTTCAGTTGCTCAGTTTTGTCCAACTCTTTGTGACCATATGAACTGTAGCCCATCAAGTTCCTCTGTCCATGGGATTTTCCCTGGAAAGAATACTGGGGTGGGTTGCCAATTCCTCCTCCAGGGGATCTTCTCAACCCAGGGATCTAACCCACATCTCCTGCATTGGCAGTTGGATTCTTTACTAATGAGCCATCAAAGGAAGTCTTACAGGCTAAATTATTGATCAAGAAAATCATGACCAAATTATTAAATAACCAAAATAAATGGCTCTTAGTTAAAGTATTAACATTTGGAAAGGTTTGTTACTAAGCAATATGTAAATGATACAACATTGTAGAGGGTTTTATATATATATATATATATATATATATATATATATATATATGTATATAGTGGTTTCTTTTTCATATATTACTGTCTAGAAATTGTATATTTTTGGCTTGAGATAAAATTGATTATACAGTGAAAAATAAACTTTCCAATGTTAAGATGTATAAAATTCTTGTTTCTTGGTGAATTTCATGTTCAGTTTATTTCAGTCTCTTGTTCAAAGTTATCCATGACTGCATGACTTTAGATGAATAATCTAAGAAAACTTTATCTTAGAGAAAATGCTTTTATAAATAAATGTTAAATGTTAAAATTTTCTTTTCCAATTCAGCACCACTCCAGTGTAATTTATTCAAAATATTTTCTGATGCTATTCTACTTCTGGCCTCACAGTATATTAGATATAGATAATAAAAGAAAGAAATAATGATCACTGGCAATGATTCTCATAATTCTTTAAAACAATAGTGATAAAATAAAATGATAAGTGGTAGATGATTAATTTCCACTTCCTATTTCCTCTTAATTTCTATTACAATAAAAATGGATCAATATTTAATTCATTCAACAAACAGTATATCCACCCTGAAACAGGTGTGGTCCAGGATCATAACAGCCTATACAGTGGAGAATAAAATAAAAGTGGACTCTGCTATCATGGAGCTGATAGTAAAGCTAAGGAAAATAAACATCATTCAATAACTACACAAATTATATATCATAGTAAGAGCCACAAATGAAAATAATATGACCTATAAAAAAAAAACTGGGGGTGAGGTGGACTATAAATTGAGGATCCATGAAAGTGTCCTATTAAAAGTGACATTTAAAGAGAGTTAAAGGTTGAGTAGGAAACAAATACATTGCAAGTATAGGAAGATTATGCCAGAGAGAAGAAATAACACATGTAAATGCCTTAACTTGAGAAGCATGTTGCTATTTGAAAGAAATAAGATATCAGTTTAATTTTTGGAGTAAGAGATAATTGATGATCCATTAGTTTGGAGATGAAGGTGAACAACTGACATTGTGTTGCTAAGTATACCTTGATGAGGATTATATATAATACACTAAGTGCACAGTGAGTCAGTGAAGAGATGTAAGGAAGCTGGAGGTAAGATTCAATATGTATCTTCTTTTTCTTTTAGTTGAGCATTTTACAGACCTAAAGTTCATAAATCATAAATGTATATTTGTATTAGTAAGGATTCTTCAGAGAAACAGAAACAGTAGGAGATAGATAGATGATAAATTTATGATGAAGAATTGGCTGACATGATTATGGAGACTGAGGTCTCACGATTTGATGTCTGCAAACTGGATATCTAGGAAAGCCAGTAATATCATCAGTCTAAGTCTGAAGGCCGGAGAACCAGGGGAACCAACCCATGTGGTATTAAACCCAATTTCTTAGTCAAAGGGCTGGAGAATGTGGGATGAGATGTCCCAGCCCAAAGAGGTAGGCGGGAAGGAAAACAGGATAAATTTCTCCTTCCTCTGCTGCTGCTGCTGCTGCTAAGTTGCTTCAGTCGTGTCCGACTCTGTGCGACCCCATAGAGGGCAGCCCACCAGGCTCCCCCGTCCCCGGGATTCTCCAGGCAAGAACACTGGAGTGGGTTGCCATTTCCTTCTCCAATGCATGAAAGTGAAAAGTAAAAGGGAAGTCGCTCAGTCGTGTCCCACGCCTAGCGACCCCATGGACTGCAGCCCACCAGGCTCCTCCATCTATGGGATTTTCCAGGCAAGAGTACTGGAGTGGGTTGCCATTGCCTTCTCTGCTCTTTCCTCTACCAGTTGTTTTAGGGGTTGAATAATGCCCCTCCCCACATTATTGAGCCAACTGATGCAAATGTGAATCTTGTATGGAAATGGTCTCATATACACATCCAGAATCTGTCCCCTCCTCCACCTCATGGGCATGACACACAAAATTAAACATCACAGTATTCAAATAATAATAATCAAATGAACACACCTTTGTAAATTGTGTCTGTTGCCAGAGACCACCTTCAGTAACTTCTTCCTATCTTTATCCCACCCTTTTCCTAGGGTCCATCATCCCCCTGACACTCAACATTTTAGATAAATTTTGTCTCTTTAAAATTTTATATAAAGAACATCACATAGCAAATACTCGGTGTCTGACTTATTTTATTCTGTTTCTGCCTGCAGCAACAGTAATATACTCCATCTATTTTCTGTATAATATTCTGTATTCTAACAATAGCTCTATTTATTTATTTATTCTATTATTGATGGGCATTTAGACACTATATTTGGTTTTTCTGTAAGGCTAATACATCCATCAACACTGTATATTTTGTTGCATCTGTACACACACATTTTTTTTTTTTTTTGCTGAATAAATACAGAAGAGAAAAATTGCTAGACCAAAGGGCATATGTATATTCAAATTTAGTACTACTAATAAAACAGTTTCCAAGGCCTGTTGTGCTCAACTGCAGTTCTGCTAGTGGAATAAAGTAAAAGAGAAATAAATTTACTATAGGGGAAAAAAATAAGCAAGAAACTTGTCTGTTGGGATTTTGGCACTGGAAGGAAAGAAAAAGAAATCTCTCCTGAGAATTCATACTCACAAACTGGTCCTCATCTGGATTTGCAGCTAGTGAGCTAAAACTTTCAAGTTGAGAATTTATTTTTAAGTGATTCCATGTAAGTCCCTTCAGGCACCAGGCAGAAGAAGCAAATGCAAGGACTCTCCAGAGAAATGCTTCTTTCAATCAAGCCTGACCGCAATCCCATAAATAATATTTCAGAAGAAATAAAATCAAAGTTAAAAAATCAGACAACTAATAATAAAAGAAACAAGCATGAGCAAGAATTTACAAAATCAAGACACAGAAAAGTTAGATTGCCAAAAAGTACAGATTTGGGGGTTGTAAGACAAAATAAAATTTAATTGATTATGCATTATTTTAGATAAATAAAGCAATTAAAATGTAAACACTTAGGAGACAAAGCAAATATCTAAGGAGACAAGAAAAAGGATCAACTAAAATGTAAACTGAATTACATAAATTTTGTAAATAGAATCACAGAAGAAAAAAAGTTAAATATTTTGAAAAGAAGATAAGAAATGCAGATGACTAAGAAGATATAACATGCCTAGATGCATAAGAAAGAGACGTGACAATATTCAAAGAGATAATGGTTGATAATTTTCTTCTACTTTTGGAATAATCCTCAGATTTAGAAAAATAATCAATTCTTAACAATTTTAAGTGAAAAGAAACCAGAACTTATACATGTTACAGTTTAATCTGAACAAAAGCTTAAAAAAAATAAAAACTTGAAAATTGTATAGAATGATAAGATAAATTACCTACAGAGGCACCATGAGAACTGACTTTCCAATAGTTAAAGTAGTAACTATAAGACAACATCATTTCATTCATTGTGCTAAGAGAAAATAACTGTGAGCCTAAGAATGAATCCCAGTGGCTTCTTGGCCTATCTTCCAAGAATGAAGGCAAAATAAAGGCTTGATTGGATGAATCCAAATTTAAGTTTGTTCTCTTTCTTTTTTTTTTTTTTTTTTTGCTTTGGTTTCTATTGTTTTTATCACCAAAACCCTCTATATAAATATTTTCTAGGTTATGCACCAGATAAAGTGGAATAAATCCCAGACAGAAAATTGTTTGGCACATACACATACACAAAAATCATGAACCAAGATATTAGAAATATATGGGGACATATAAATAAACATTTCTTGAACAACACAATGATAGTATCACCACATTTGAGGGGTGTATTTATTTCTTTGAGCAGCTGTAGTCAAGTGCCACAAACTGGGCTGCTGTAAACAACAGGACTTTATTCTTTCACACTTCGGGAGGTAGAAAGTTCAGAGCTCTCTCTGAAGTCTCTAGAAGATTCTTGATTGCATACCTTTCTCTTAGCTTCTGATATTGCTGGCAAATCTTGGCATTCTTTGGCTTGTAGATGCATCATTCTTGTCACTGCTCCATTGCCACATGGCATTCTCATTGTATGTCTGAGTATCTCTTCTCCTCTTGTAAAGAAACCAGTTATATTTGATTTAGGTCTCACTCGTGGGGTTGCAAATAGTCTGACATGACTTAGCAACTAAACCAGCACCACTACTGCAGTATGAGGGCTTCCAGGTGACACTAGTGATAAAGAATCACCTGCCAAGGCAAGAGACGGGGATTCAATCCCTGAGTCAGGAAAATCCCCTGGAGTAGGAAGCAGCAACCCATTACAATATTCTTGCCTGAAAAATTCCATAGACAGAAGAGGCTGGTGGGTTACAGTCCATTGGATTGCAAAGGAGTCAGACATGACTGAGCTACTGAGCAAAGACAGCTCCTGCTAGTATGATCTCATTGTAACTTGACTATATCAGCAGAGATTCTATTTCTGAATGAACTCACAGTCTCAGGTAAGGAGGATTAGAATGTAAACTTATCTTTTCAGGAGACGCAATCAACTCACACAATGGATTAAAATAAGATATAAAATCTAAGAATAGAAAAAAGAGGGAGAAAAGGGAATTACGCTAAACTGTTCTTAGGCCCTTGTAATATTCTAGAGAAGAATAAATTTATTAAGTTTCAGTTCAGTCAGTTCAGTTGCTCAGTCATGTCTGACTCTTTGTGACCACATGACTTGCAGCACCCAGGCCTCCCTGTCCAGCACCAACTCCAGGAGTTCACTCAAACTCACGTCCATCGAGTCGGTGATGCTATCCAGCCATCTCATCCTCTGTTGTCCCCTTCTCCTCCTGCCCCCAATCCCTCCCAGCATCAGAGTCTTTTCCAATGAGTCAATTCTTCGCATGAGGTGGCCAAAGTACTGGAGTTTCAGCTTTAGAATCATTCCTTCCAAAGAACACCCAGGACTGATCTGCTTTAGGATGGACTGGTTGGATCCCCTTGCAGTCCAAGGGACTCTAAAGAGTCTTCTCCAACACCACAGTTCAAAACCATCAATTCTTCAGCACTCAGCTTTCTTCACAGTCCAACTCTCACATCCATACATGACTACTGGTAAAACCATAGCCTTGACTAGACGGACCTTTGTTGGCTAAGTAATGTCTCTGCTTTTGAATATGTCATCTAGATTGGTCATAACTTTCCTTCCAAGGAGTAAGCGTCTTTTAATTTCATGGCTGTAATTACCATCTGCAGTGATTTTGGAGCCCCCCAAAATAAAGTCTGACACTGTTTCCACTGTTTCCCCATCTATTTCCCATGACGTGATGGGACCAGATGCCATGATCTTCTTTTTCTGAATTTTGAGCTTTAAGCCAACTTTTTCACTCTCCTCTTTCACTTTCATCAAGAGGCTTTTTAGTTCCTCTTCACTTTCTGCCATAAGGGTGGTGTCATTTGCATATCTGAGGTTATTGATATTTCTCCCAGCAATCTTGGTTCCAGCTTGTGCTTCTTCCAGCACAGCATTTTAGACTTTATTATTTGAGCATACATGATGAAAATATTACTTGTATGTAATTAATACATAATAAAAGATTAAAATCAAACTAAAGACATGTTTATGTTCTTATAAGAATAAAAGTTCTTAGCAGAGATCCTAAATCATAAATAAATAAAGGGAAAAACCTAGATTTTAGAAAACTTCCTTGTGGTAACAGAGGAGTTATATGTACGTGCTTTGTCTTAAATATTCTAAAAGCAAGGAGAGTTGTTTTGTAGTTTTCATTGAATGCTTCATGTCATGATCATTAAGGAAAGAAAATGAAAGTTGTTAACAAAAAATATTGCTAATGGCAAAGTAAAGACACTGTATATTACTCAATGTAAGACAAGTTTCTCTTCTATCTCTCTGCCATTGCAACTCAGGTACTATCACTATAAGGAGCATGTAGAAAATTAAGAAAATTTTTTCACAAAGAATTTCTATCCAGGAAATTAGTTTTAATCAAATTTTCACCTTCCTATAACTATAAGTCATGCATGCACTGGCACACAAAAATGACTTTGTTATACAGAAGTGTTCTGTAAAATGATATTTACATCAATTGAAATTTATCTGAATCAAGTAAACAGAAAAGTAAATATTTTCTTCATGGGCTTTCCACCTGAACTTCACAACCTCTGCTCCACTTACCTGCTAATTACCTATTTGCAACAGAATTTTAAAATATTACCCTAATTTATATGCTTATTTCCTTTTGTTATATGCAATTCCCTGTTACTTTGTTTAAATAGGTTATGTCTTTGGTGGTAGTTGTCTGTGAGTGAGATTCGCTCTGTTGGGCCATTGTTGTCTGTACCCGTTATTCTAATTTTAGGACACCACAGGCCACATGTGAAAGGGAAACAGACTCTATAAATTTTGGGTACTACAGTTTATGTTTGCCAGTTATCAAGGGACTTGGCTGGAAAATGTGCAATTTTGTGAAAATTCTTCCTAAGAGAACTGTTTGCTGAAAGGAATTGATAGGTTCTCACATGTACAAATTAGTTACTTTTGTCACATATTATTTGTGGTTGGTCTCATTCTTCTTGTCAGGAATGACGATATCTGTTCTACACATAGGTCAGGGAAGAGAACAGGCTGGGAAAGGCTAGGTCTTTCTTTGTTAGCAATTAGAAGCTGGTTGATGCATTAAGTGCCTATGGATAAATAAAACTACTATAATTGCAGAACTATTTTTAGAATTGCACATCCATTGAGGCATTTTGCCATGCAGCAATAAACTATCAGGCAGTACCTGAACTGTTTATATCAGTTAATTAGAAAATGGATATATAAATGAATAGATTAATTCAACAACTTATGTAAGAAAAGCAATTGTGTCTTAGCACCTCAAACCTCTACTATTTTCTTTTGTTTCCCCCCTTTCTCTATTTCAAGAACAACTCATATGTGAATTTTCATTATAAAGAAACAAGTAAGAACAAGTTATCATTTTTCTCATTAACTGGTATCAAGAAAATATTTTATTCCTGTTTCTTGAACACAATGGCTATATCATGCCTATCTATGTAGCTCACAAATGAGATAACCCTGATGGTCCAATGGTTAAGAATTCACCTGCCAATGCAGGGGATGTCAATTCAATGTCTGGTTGGTAAGAGCCCACCTGCCACAGAGCAACTAAACCTGTGCAATGCAACCAAGACCCAGTGCAACCAAAAATAAAATAAACAAATAAATGTACAAGAAGCTCACAACAGAATCTTAAGTCATTTGTTCTGGCTCCTTCTCTCCCTCATGAAGAAATACATTATGCCCACCAAAGAGCAAATTGGATATTCATTCATTTATTTATTCCACATTTTCTTGAGTGCCTAGTGTAACAAGCACTATATAAAACTAATAATATAGAGAACAATGACATGATGGTTCAGAGAGCTTGCTTTTTAGGGACTTCCCTGCAGGTCTAGCAGTTAAGAATCTGCCTGCCAGTGCCAGGGACACAGGTTCAATCACTGGAAGGGAAATAAGCCCACATATCATGGGGTAACTAAGGGCTCACCTGACAAAATAAGATTATTTAATTAATTAAGATACATTAAAAGTAAAAGAAATGTTAAGAAACTTATCCACACATAAAAAAAAGAAACCTTGCTTTTTAGATGAGCATTTATAACATAAACATAAAATATATGAAAATACTCATTCAACATGTGAAATAATATCAGATTTTAATTTGTACTATCAATGAAATAACAAATGTTTACATGAAAGGATATCAGTGAGTCTACTTTAGATGCAGTGATCAGGTAAAGCTTCCATAGGGATGGGTGTTTGCTTCATGAATAGTATTGAGTCACTCAAGTCAAAGAAACAGAAAGAAAAATCAAGGTCATGAGAGTAGGAAATGGATTCCCTGTCCTCATGTCTTATTCCTCAAGTGAAACTGATAAAATGTACTGATTATTGTTTAGTAAGAAAAACACAGAATCCCATATGGTTAGAAGACAGGCTAGAGATGGATGAGCAGAACCCAATAATAAGTACTTTGGATTTTATTCTACATACTGCAGAAAACAGCTGAGCAACTTTAAGCAGGGGGGTTACCTGCTCTGATTTACATTTTGAAAATAAGGTATAGGTTGCTATGTGAAGAATGGATTTGTTCCAGAAAAGAGGAAAGTGGGAAATCAATTAGTGAAAAATGTCATTCATTAGGACAGTGGTAATTGAGATGGTGAGAAGGGTATATCTCAGGATTTGTCTTGTAAAAGATTGATAAACAGAATCTCAACTAAGTTAGTTTGAGACACCAGATAGAGATCTCTCATGCCTTACGAAGACAGCAGAGCCCAATAGGAAGAAGAAGTACATCTCTTCTTTCCTGGGAAAAAGTAAGTCAAAGACAGGCCATGAACTCTGTCTTCTATAGCTCTCCCAACTTTTCCTCTCTATAAAAGTGTTCTACCCATCCCATGTGTGGCTTGCATAAGTCTTACCATGTTTGCAGATCTGGAATTACAATTCTCTACTGATCTCAAATAAACTATTTTTAACTAGAGAAATATTTGGTAGTCTATTTGTCTCAGGTCAACAGTCTTCAGCAATTGTTTGAATGATATTGTCATTTCCTAAGATGAAAATCCTGGGCAAGAATTACATTGAAGGGAAAAGTGATGATTCTGTTTTAAAAATGTAAAGTTGGAAATATTTAAGATGTGTTCAAGTAGATCTGTCAAGCAAGTGTTGTAAATGTAGTTCAAAAGAGATATATAGGCTAAAATATGTATGTCTTGGAGTTATTGGCACATAGGTGATGTTTAAAGTCATGATATCAATGGGGTATCTTAAGGGGAGGAAATTCAATACTTAGGTATCAGGTCAAAACATGACCTCAGGGATAGAGCCTGTGAAAAAGTAGCCATTGAGATGGGAGAGACCCTAGAAGAGTGTTCTATGATAAAGGTAAAAATGCATTTCAAGAAAAAAGTGAGGGATTTATTATATTGTACATCATTTATGGGTCAAATAAGATAAGGAACTAGAATCATTTAGTAAATTTTCTCCATGTAGAACCTTGCTAGGGCTACCAAAGCAGAGTTATCCAGTCACTGGGTAGATTCTGCTTTGCTGGGAGAGATTTACTCAGCATAGCATAGACAACTTAATTCATAAAAAGAGGAAATTGTACGTCAGTAACCCTTTAGTATGTCATAGGATGGCTCTTCCTTATGGCACACATTATAAGCAAAATATGTACCCTTTTGCTATTTCTCATGGTAATATTAGTAATCAATTTCAGATAGATTCTAATTTCATAAAATCTCTTCTAGGAAACCCAGAGAAGTTTCTTTACTATAGAAAGGTAAATAAAATGAGTATAGTAACTGCTATAATCCAGTTTACATGTAACACACATTAGGACCACATAGCAGAGAATGAGAAATTCTTTGGGGCTACACTTCTGGAAAGACTTGCAAGATTAACAATATTTAACCATGCTGAGATTAGGTGATGAATAAAGGCTTTCTACATAGCTATAAGTCAACATTTTTACCCAAAAGGAATTAGTGTATCTGATTTTATAAGGTGACTATGCCTTAGAAATTTTTAGAGGGTGGGAGTTGCAAAAGAAAGAGGACACGATTAATGAAACTTAGTCACAGTGAGCAAGCCATGTGTGCATGATGTTGTATATAACTGTCTTTGTAATTAAAAGTTCACACTGTACATTAGTATATTCACTGACTACCTACACTTGATAGAAGAAGAAGAGAGAGAAGTTGCTCAGTCGTGTCCGACTCTTTGCGACCCCATGGACTGTAGCCCACCAGGATCCTCGGTCCATGGGATTTTCCAGGGATGAATACTGGAGTGGATTGCCATTTCCTTCTCCAGGGGATCTTCCCAACCCAGGGATCGAACCCGGGTCTCCCGCATTGTAGGCAGATGCTTTACTGTCCAAGCTACCAGGGAAGCTTACCAAGTAATACAAGGAGCTGTCTTGCTAGAAAAGATATTTCAATGCATGAGAAAAGACCAAGAGTGGAACATAAATAGCTTTAATTCACCTAAATATAAATATTAATAGATAAAAAAAAGTATTAAAGAATTTGAAGATAAGACTTGAATTCTCTGAAATCAAATGTGAAATATTTTGATGAAGGACACAAGTGCACCTGAAATGAATGTTCTGTTTTTAGGTAGAAGGTTGTACAAATGTCAACTATTTTGAGTTGTCTAAATACAGTACAAGTACACTAGGTTGAGAGTACTTGGCTTCCAACACAAGTTTGGCATTTACTAAGTCTACAGAGAAGTCATTTTAGCTCTCAGTGTTTTATTTTCTCCTCTTTTTATCAAGGATGACATAATCTTCACAGAGTTGTCATGAACATTGCTGCAATTTTAAAAACAGTTCACTATAAAGCATGATACACATGAAATCTCTTTTTTAAGAATTCTCTGCAAATCAAATAAACTGATTCACTCTATAACACAGACACCAAAATATAATAATTTTCATATTGATGGGCATATGTTCAATCTGCTTTGGTCTATCAAACTTACAACTGCAACAGTCTCCATTTCCCTTTCCATAAAATTAGAGTGAACTTGGCTTCAAAGGAGCTACTCCTGCCCCTGTAGTGTTCTTGTTTTTTCTTCATTGACATATAATCCAATGACTTTGGAAATTCTGCAATGGATTATGAGTGTTCATGTCATGGAGAATAAATGGCAAGTTATAATGGAAAGGACAACAGGAAGGAAATAAGAAACACTAATTCAAATTACAGATCTTGGGACATTCTTGGTGGTTTACTGGTTAAGATTCCACATTCTGATGCAGGGCATGCAGGACCTAAGATCCCACATGCCTCATGGCCAAAAACCTAAAACATAAAACAGAAGCAATATTGTAATAAATAGACTTTAAAAATGATCCATGTCAAAAAAGTCTTTAATAAAATTGCAGATCTTTTACTATTTAATTTTTGATACAAAAGAAGCATTATACAAAATCACTTTAGACTTTAATCCAATACTAACCCATAAAATGGGCCTCCCGGGTGGTAGAGTGGTAAAGAACCTGCTTGCCAATGCAGGAAACTCAAGAGACAAGGGTTTGATCCCTGGGTCACAAAGGTCCCATGGAATAAGAAATGGCAACCTGCTCCAGTAATCTTGCCTGGAAAATTCCATGGACAAAAGAGCCTGGTGGGCTACAGTCCATGTGGTCACAAAGACTTTGACACCATGGAGTACATGCACAGCACTCATGCATTCCATAATATACACCTATGGCAAATTTCCTGTTGTATTTGAGATCTTGTTTTTTTATCTACAAATTGTGTGCTTAGTCGTGTAGTTGGGTCTGACTCTTTGCAACCCCATGGACTGTAGCTAACCATGTCCTCTGTCCATGTAGATTCTCCAGGCAAGAATACTGGAGTGGGTTGCCAAGCTTTACTCCAGGAAATCTTCCAAACCCAGGGAAGATTCAAATGTGGAGCTCCCGCATTGCAGGCATATTCTTTACCATCTGAGCTGCCAGAGAAACCCATCTACAAATTATTGAGTTTTAATAATAAATTCATTAACTATGATAACATATATGACAGATGTAATATAGTAGTCGACAAATAATTAAGTCAATCTTAATTTTTAACTACTTTTTCCTGCTCTTCCATCTTCTATCTTTTTTTCCTTTCCCCTCTTGCCTCCTTTTATCCCGAACTTCCTTCCTTCTTTCTTTATGCTGCTATTTATAAAACAGGAATATCAAACTATCTGAGCTCAAAAGTTTATTCCAGTTCAAAGACTCAATGATAAACTAAAAATGAATATGGAAAACTCAGAACTCTCATCATCTCTGAGAATTTGCATGATCATGTCATGGATGGTGCTCTATCCTCTACATAATTGCTTTCTGCCTTGGTATCAGAAGCAACTTAAATGAGCTAAAATAATAAACTTAAAAAGTTGGCTCTTTTCCTGTACCTAGAACATATTAAAAATACGAAGAAGAGTTTTGGTCAGATTCCCAGATAAGAAACCAGATTCAAAGAGGTCAAAGAAAAATTAGAGAAGTCTAATATTATAACAACAAAGCCTTTCTCCAGGGTTTTCTATGTTTCTCTTTGGTAAGGTTACAGACAGGAAATAGGTAGTTAACAAATCAAACTGAAGAATATAATTATTCTCATTATTTCTACCAATTATAGTTGTAAAAATGTATGAAATACAAAGCAAAATTTCTTCTTAATTGTCTATGCAATTCTGAGCCAAATTTTCTCAATCTAAAATGTCTTAAAATATGAGTTAATTGTCAGAAGTCATAAGAACTCTTCTGAAGCATGAAGGTAGTGTTTTTATTTAACACTTTTAAAATCAAAGAATTATATGGCTAAGGGAGGAGGGAATTCTTATGTAAGAAAAGCCTGCAATATCCTTTCTAGAAAATAGGTTTTATAGCTGAAATGCCTGAGTTTAAAACCCACCTTAACCATTTGTTGCCCAAGTCACTTGCCAAGACACTTGCCTTTCTTTGTCACACTGACACCTACTGTAAAGTGAAGAAAGGAACTGTATCACATGATTTTGTAATAAGGAAAAAAAATCAGGATATATATAGGTAAAGCACCTAACACATAGTTGCATCCATATTAAACACTTGTTAAAAGATAATTTTGTAATTGAATTATTGGATTTTTATTTGAATGATCATAAAAGGGAACTCAGAGAAGGTAGATGACTTATTCAAGGTCACATTGCATGCTGGTGGTCTTTTAACTGTGTAAGTCACATTTCAGGGTTCATTACTGATAATTTACTTACATTTAAGGACATTGAACAGATACTTGCCATTAACAATAATATTGGGATAGCTTGAGTTTCTTGAGTATTTTTCCTCATCTTTTCCTTTGTAAACAATATGCAAGTCAACTATGAATTGTCTCTACTAATCAAATACTAGGAGAATATCACTTTGGAGATTTTCATCTGAAATAGCAGATTTTTACTTGAATTTAAAGAAAGAGGTGGTACATTTCTGTGTGTCCATCTGTATTCTATTTCTTTGTCTTTTGTTTTCAATATACATGACAAATGTCAGTGAGACTGCCTACAACCAGAGAATGGGTTAACATTCACTAGCAAACCAAAAAGTACAAATATTATATTTGAAACATCAGGATTACCTAAGTATTTTTATAGCAAAGTTTAAGTAGCTGCTTACTTGAAATTTATGGAAGTTAAATTATAGTTCATAAAATTAAATTATGATTTTGTTTATGGAATACTGTATGGATCAGCATACTGTTTCTCAGCCTGTAGTCTATGAGTCAAGAGAATTAAAATCTCCTTGGCTGCTTTGTAAAAATGTATTTTCTTAGACATCTCCATTTATACACAGAATCAGACTGTTTTCATCATGGTTCACCTACTACCAGGAATTCCCCTGCTTATAAAAGTTTATATTCTTCTGGCCTAGTTCTCAAGGGCAATGTTATAGACCTGAGTTTAAATTCTGGTACCACACATGAGAGATATAGAATGTCAGGCAAATTAATCTAATTTCTACTTAGTTTTCTCATCTGTGAAAAAGAGACAAAGAGAACATCTAATTCATGGAGCTACTGTAAATTGAATGAGCTAATGTATGGAACAATCACTCCATAAGTAACAGCATATGGACCTTGGAAGAGCTTCTTCGGTGATTCTTTTCATTACAAACCATTGAGTTAAATTGTGATATCCCTAAAGACAACATCTGATTCACTTCACTTTCTATTTAAGTATCTAGAAGAAAAAGGAGTAAATTAGAAAGACATCTGTTAATAATACAGATTATTCCATTTTTATTCTAATCTCTACCCTCATATCTGATCCCTAGGACAAAACATTTCCTAGATCTCTGGAATTATTGTGGATTGCCCTCATTCAGTACAAATACCAAAGAATCTTTGGTGTCATTATTCCTTCCCATCTATGAGTATCTTACAATGTATATCTAACAAAAACTAATCTTAGCAGATGCTTCTAAAAAATTGTTTCATAGTCTCATATGTATAAAAATGTTATATCCACTATAAAGTCCCAGAAATGTATAATTCATATTACGGGTTCCAAGAAGTCTTATATCAAAGAAACTTGGTTTATTTCTTTAACTCAGGATTTCTTAAACCAGAATTTTTTCACTGTGTAATACTTAAAAATATTTGAAAGTGTAAGTGATTATCCTAATACATTCTCTTGTTTATGTGATGTTTTCAAAATTATGCTTTTCTTCAGTCTCTTCTCTTTCATGTGTTCAGAAGCTGATATTGGAATTGTAATCTAATGTATGGGCAGCCATATGGGTCTTGAAACCCTGATCCTTCACTTAGTTTTTAGTTATCTTAAGCAGGTTAACTTAACTCTCTAGACCTCCACTTTCACATTTGTAAAATGGAACTAATAACATCCAATTTTTAGTGCTTTTGTGAGGATTCTATTCCAGATGTGCTTAACGTATTTACCCCAGTCTAGTGGCTGTGAAAATGACCTGTTAACTTCCTTTGTATTGATTTCCATTGTTGCTTAGAATTCTAACAATAATGTGAAATGTCCTTTTTATCCCTTTCATAATAGTTTCAAATCACTACTTTCCTTTAAATCATTTCAAGTATCCAATGCAAGGGACTGCACTTAACTGTCAGAGTGAGGCAGGTCATTGCCCACGATCTCTCAGAGAAAAAGAGCAGCTAAGAACTATTAGAAGCAAAACTCTTGGTCCAACATGGGACCTTTTCCCTTATACTTGTCACTACTTCCTCTTTTGAAATGTTTGCTACCAATATCTACTAAATTCTAAGCCAAGAAGGAAATGAAAGTCAGGGTCAGAAAGAACATGTATTTTATATGCAACTTATTCTTTTGAGAGCAAATGTGGCATAGTTAAATATTATCTTTCCATTATCACTTTCTCAAGCTTACTGCTGTCTCAGGTGGCAAGAGGAAGTGGTAATTGGACAAAAATATTTTAACCCTTTTGGTAAGTTTTTTTTTAAGTAATAAAAACAGCTTTTTCTTGAGTTCTCCATTGCACACTAAAGGCAAAATGTCACCAGGAACAGTAAGCAAAAATGATTGCTTTAAAAATTATTGGTCATGGCTCCTTTTAGAACCACTCACTGGTCATGTGATTTGGTATGAGTGGCACCAATTTCCAACTTGTACTCCCTTTATGACCTCTATTAGCACTTCTGGCCTGGATCACACATATTGTACCCTTAAGGTTTCAAGTGTGATTCACTCTGAAAGAATATATTCCATGTAACTGTATGAAAAGTTTATAATTAAGAACAGTTTGATCAGACTTTTTCTAGGGCCTCAGGGGGTTGGAAAACCTTAGTGACTTAGGTATCCCAAGAAATGGTTCAGAGTTCTTCAATCTCAATGTTTAATTTCTTTCTGTATCTATGAATCATGTTTTAGGGACAGAGTCATATTAACCAAGTCATTACTGACACAAAGGTCAGGTTTCTACTTCATTAATTAAGAATGATATATATATAAACTTCTAAAAGATCTGAAATAATCTAACCTAAATTTCTTCCCAAATTATAATGCAAAATTTAATAAGTGAAGGATAAGAACTTTCATGGGAAGACAAATAATTTTATCTTGCTTATCATTTTTAATTTATTTTTTATTGAAGAATAATTGCTTTACCAAATTTTGTTTTCTGTCAAACTTCAACATGAATCAGCCATACGTATACATATATCCCCTCCAGTTTGAACCTCCCTCCCATCTTCTGCTCCATCCCACCCCTCTAGATTGATACAGAGCCCCTAAGCCCTGCAGCAAATTCCCATTGGCTATCTATTTTACATACAATAATGTAAGTTTCCATGTTTCTCTTTCCATACATCTCACCCTCTCCTCCCCTCTCCCCATGTCCATAAGTCTATTCTCTATGTCTGTTTCTCCACTGCTGCTATGTAAATAAATTCTTCAGTATCATGTTTCTTTATTCCATATATATGCATTAGATATTTTTCTTTCTCTTTCTGACTCACTTCACTCTGTATAATAGGTTCTAGGTTCATCCACTTTATCAGAACTGACTCAAAGGTGTTCCTTTTATGGCTGAGTAATATTCCATTGTGTATATGTATTGCAACTTCTTTATCCATTCATCTGTTGATGAACATCTAGGTTGCTTCTGTGTTCTGGCTATTGGAAATAGTGCTGCAATGAACAAGGAATACATGTGTCTTTTTCAATTTTGGTTTCCTCAGGGAAACTAGGAGTGGGATTGCTAGAATAAAACCATATGGTGGTTTTATTCCTAGTTTTTTAAGGAACCTCCTTACTGTCCATAGAGGATGTATTGATTTATATTCTCACCAACAGTGCAAGAGCATTCCCTTTTCTCCAACTCTCTCCAGCATTTATTGTTTGTAGACTTTTTGATGATGGCAATTCTGACCCTTGTGAGGTGATATTACAAGTGGATATTTTTCAATAGTAAATACTGTAGAACTACATGGTTTGTGGCCAGTTGAATCTGTAGATAAAGAGGAACCTCCGATATGGAGATACAACCATGAGTTATACGGGTATCAATCCCTACATTGTTCAAGGGTCAACTATACTTCATTTGTTCATGTATTTTTGCAAGAACATAAACATACAAAGTCATAGACGAGTCTTCAGTTTCTCTCTTGATCCAATAATATGGTTCACAGAATAGAAATTTTAAAGTTTCTGCTGATATGGCCTAAATTGTTTCTTGACTTGGTCTTCCCTTTCAAATAATCATATTCATTTATCTCATACTTGACACACATTTAATGAGCTCCTACTATCTTCTTTACTAATTTCTAGGAACATAGAGATAAATAAGAAATGGTACCTAGCCACAAGAAAGTTAAAGTATCAGACAGAGTGTGGATTAGTCATAAGAAAGTTGAATTAAAGCTAATTACAAGACCATTTGATGACTGTTATGGTAGGAATAAGCATGGGGTTCAACATGACCACAAAGGAGTAAGATAATTCAAACTTGAGGAGCTGGGGGAGGTTTCTTAGAAAAGGTAACATTTCATCATGCCTGGTGGTAATTAGGATTATTTGCTAACAATGGAAAGCCCTGCTAATTTGTTCAACAAGAGAATGAATAAACACTAAAGTAACCCATTAAAACAAAAAGATAAACAGTGAAAAAATATAGAAGGAAAGCAACCAGGATCACTCCAGCAATCTCAAAAGCAGGAATTTATGGAATTTTTCTGCCTTGTGATAGTGATAAGATGACTTAACTCTGATGATATACCAGTTCTTTGTTTGTCTTGTTTGTTTGTGTTTTTGTGAGTGTATTTCATTGTTAATTTAGAAAGGTTTAATTATGGTCAGATGTCTATATCTGGATAAATAAGCTATAGCCCCAAAAGCAGAATAATAGAGGTGACTGGTGAAGACCTAAATCAGTATATTTGGAAAAATCTTGGTATGAGTTGACAGTCACTCAAAAAGATACCATTATGCTACTTTATGGTCTTACTAGTTCTTTTCATATTCTCAATGCCCTCAGTATAAATTTCAAGCAGCTTAATATATCTGACAAGGACCTTTACATACTGACTAGGGTTCTGCTAATCTTTCTGGACTTATTTCATTAGACCACATCTTGAAATTTAAGCCCCAGGTAAACTGAGTGATTCTTACCAGGCACCATGAGTGTGATTATGCTCTTTCTTTCCCATAGGCCTCTGTCTCTGTTATCACCTTGAAACATGCTAAAAGGTTTGAAATCCTCTTCTTTTTTGACTGATTTTTATTATTTTAGCTCCTTCCTATGAGATCATTTCTAATAAGACTTCCTTGACTACTAAAGAATGTTCATTTGAAGGAGTTCCCTGTTGGCCTAGTGATTAAGATTCTGCCTTCCAATTCAGGGGACTCAGGTTTGACCTCTGGTAGGAGAAATAAGATCCCACATGCCACAGGGTAACTAAAGCCTGTGTACCTCAACTAAGATTCAACATGGCCAAATAAATAAATCAATATTTTTTTTTTAAAAAAAGAATGCTCATTTCAATTCCCACAGAGATTTATTCCCATCACACTGTAAATCCATAATCTGTCTTCCTTTGACATAAATCATATCCTGTTTCATATTATATTCCAAGAGCTTGCTAGAATACTAGCACAGAGTTGTTACTCAATACTTATATATTAAATCATAAAAATTAACAGCAGTTCTAAATTCCAATGTCTATTTATTTGAATATTTTTGATATTTTTCTACAAGCTATGTTTCTTTCACCACTGTTTTGTGTTCTTACAGAACTGTGCTTGGAGTATATCTTGATAAATATAGGTTGAATAAACACCAATGAAAATAATCTTGTGATACTAAAAAATGATGTGTTCTTGTGTAAACCATAGACTTACTGGTTGCTGAGACCCATCTGTCTTACACCTCTACTTTCTCATGGCCTACAACAGTGCCTGACACATAGGAAACAGCTCATACTTGTTATTGAATATACAGGTGAACCAGCATCAATACCAACATGTTAGTAATAGCCATAAAACTATTCTCATTGTGGGAATTTCCTGGCAGTCCAGTGGGTAAAACTTGCTGCTTTCACTGCCACAGCCTGTGATCATTGGTAATAGGGAGAAAGTTATTCTTATTGTAAGAATTTTAAGATAATTTAAGATCAATATCATCACAATGATCACCCAGGATACTGTGTGGTAAAACAACTGTGCAGGGATGTGTACAGTTTCCAAATTGAGAAGATGCCAATTAATCTGGCTTCATGGTCTGACACTTCTGGTTTTCTTATTTCAGTAATGACTTCATTTGGACTAGGAGTCATTAAGTATTGTTTATTACATATAATAAATATTAATATATTTCCTATAAAATATTTGGTTTTTAATTTATTTTTGTTTCTTAGTAAAATAAGAATCACAAATGATTGTCCTTACTCTTCTCTCAGCTAAGTTCAGAAAAGGAAACTTTGAACTACTGTAGATATGCTGAAAGGTTAGGGCTTTTGTTTTGATAGATGGGAACCCCTTTTCCAACTCCACTCTTTTTTCTTCCCCTTTTTTATCAAAGAGGCAAAATATCTCACCTTGATGTGGGTGCAATTGGCCATTTGAGCAATGAGTATACGTCATTTAATTTTCTGTGAGTATCCACCAGGCAGGTTAGGCTTCCATGTACATCAATCCCAAGATCATATACTTGAAGTAAAAATGATAATGGGAGGACAAAATTGACCTTGAGAGCAGTAATCTTAAGACTTTCCCTGAATGTTACCAGAGGAAAACAACGACAACAACAACAAAAATGTGTGATTTTTACAACTGAAATGGCAAGCACAAAAGGAAAGAAAAAAATGTTCAAAGTGACAGGGTCTCTACTTGTTCAAATGCTTAAAATATGTCTTAACACTCAGTTTCATAAAAAACACTAAATAAGAGAAAAAAGGAGAAAAAAAAATCCTTTTTTTTTGTATTCCCTCAAGAAAGCATAAAAAGACAGATGGCCCAAATGAGAGGGTCCCCGCTCAGACAAGACCTTAATAATCTTATTTGCTTTGACAAAGGAGTGTATATAGTGAACTATGTGACGACTTTGTTCTCCCAGGAGAAAGGACAACAGAGAAGAGAGAAAGACACCTAAAAATGGCCACATCTTTGAAAACTTGGGTTATAATGCTTCGTTTTGTTAAGTAATGAAAGAACAATAAGAATCTTTCCTTTTATAATTTGTGCTGTCCTTGCTCAGTTATAAATCTGAAAACAAAAGTTCAAAGCAGTGCAATTTCTTTTTTTTTTTTTTTCCTTCTGTTATATAATGAGTGAAGAACAAAGAAACTTGTTTTACTCTATCTCTAGAAAATGAATAAAGGTAAAAATAAGGAGAGAAGCAGAAATAATCTAAACTAACAGAATCTTAAAATCTCACACAGAACCGTTGGTGGAGTTCAAATTTCCTCCATTATGAGCAACTAAAGACTGTCTTGGATTTCAGTCTTGCTCCAGAGTTTCAGCTCCTATAAGTCAATAATGTTTATGGAGTGAACTTCTGGACTAACTATAATAGCATGATCTTTTAAAACATATCTTCGTGATTGGAATATAAACCACTTTGTCCTTTCAAAGACTCAATAACACTTCCTCATACTATTCTTAGGGAAAATTTTGGATAGAAAACTGAATTTCAGAGAATCATGCACCCAATATCCAACTCATTCTTCTAAATATTCCAGAAAAGAAGCACCAAAAAGATTGTCTATAGCGTGAAGTATGATATAGTGGAAAGATTGTTTTGTGTTTTCTTTTCAAGTTCTGACTGTGACTCTTGGTTGTGCTGCCTTGCTCAGATTATTTAATCTCATTGCATTGTAAGTTTTTCAGATATAAAGATTATTTTTTTTAAATATATGGTTCAGATGTAGAAAACAAACATAGTTACTGGGGTGGGGGAAGGGGAAGGAGTGGGGTAAACTAGAAGATTGAGATTGACATATGCACATTACTATATATAAAATAAGGGCTTCCAAAGTGGCATGGTGGTAAAGAATCCACCTGCCAATGCAGGAGATACGAGAGATGTGGGTTCGATCCCTGACTGGGATGATCCCTCTCCAGTATTTCTTGCCTAGAAAATTCCATGGACAGAGGAGCCTGGTGGTTTATAGTCCATGGTATCACAAAGAGTCAAACATGACTGTGTACACACACACACATGTATAAAATAGATAACTAATAAGGACCTACTGTATACCACAGGGACATCTACTCAGAACTCTGCAATGGCCTGTATGGGAAAAGAATTTGAAAAAGAATGGATATATACATATGTATAACTAATTCACTTTGCTGTAAACTTGGAACTAATACAACAATGTAAATCAACTATACTTCAATAAAAAAAAATTAAAAAGAATGCAGATTAAAAACTTGGCAAAAAATAAAATCTGTACTTTAGGGAGGGTACTCTAAAGTTTAAATAACAGGGTAAGTATTGAACACAACACATTTTAGGATTCTTCTTTATTACATATTAAAATATCAAATATTTGTGATACTTAAAAAACTCTGAAATAAACCAGAGACAACGGCACACTTCCTTCCTTACTAATTAACAGACTCAACCAATATAGAGATAGGTCAACTCCAGCCTAGAGACCAAACACAGCCCTCATCTGACTTTGTACATAAGATTATTTGGAAGACAAGAATGTCCATTCATTTCTGAAATTTCTGTTGCTGCTTACATGCTTCAGTGGCGTAGTTGTGTAGTTTCAATGGAAGTCATATACCCCCATGCTCAGAATCTTTACTATCTTCCCTTTTACAGAAAAAGTCGTGACCCTTAACTTGAAAACAGAGGAAGGAGAGGGTAGCAAAAATTCTAGGCAGTTTCCAAGATTCAGTTCAGTTCACTTGCTCAGTCATGTCCAACTCTTTGCAACCCAAGAACCACAGCATGCCAGGCCTCCCTGTCCATCACCACCTCCTGGTGTCTACCCAAACCTAATTCCCTTGAGTCAGTGATGAAATCCAACCATCTTATCCTCTGTTGTCCCCTTCTCCTCCTGCCCTCAATCTTTCCCAGAAGCAGGTCTTCTCAAATGAAGCAGGTCTTCGCATCAGGCGGCCAAAGAATTGGAGCTTCAGCTTCAACAAGAGTCCTTCCAATGAACACCCAGAACTGCTTTCCTTTAGGATGGACTGGTTGGATCTCCTTGCTGTCCAAGGGACTCTCAAGAGTCTTCTCCAACACCACAGTTAAAAACCATCAATTCTTTGGCACTCAGCTTTCTTTGTAGTCCAACTCTCACATCCATACATGACTACTGGAAAAACCATAGCCTTGACTAGATGGACCTTTGTGGACGAAGTAATGTCTCTGCTTTTTACTATGCTGTCTAGGTTGGTCATAACTTTCCTTCCAAGGATCAAGTGTCTTTTAACTTCATGGCTGCAATCACCATTTGCAGTGATTTTGGAGCCCAGAAAAATAGTCAGCCACTATTTCCCCATCTATTCGCCATGAAGTGATGGGACTGGATGCCATGATCTTAATTTTCTGAATGTTGAGCTTTAAGCCAACTTTTTCACTCTCCACTTTCACTTTCATCAAGAGGCTCTTTAGTTCTTCTTCACTTTCTGCAATAAGAGTGGTATCATCTGCATATCTGAGGTTATTAATATTTCTCCCAGAAATCTTGATTCCAGCTTGTGCTTCTTCCAGCCCAGGATTTCTCATGATGTACTCTGCATATAAGTTAAATAAGCAGGGTGACAATATACAGCCTTGACGTCCTCCTTTCCCTATTTGGAACCAGTCTGTTGTTCCATGTCCAGTTCTTACTTGCTTCTTGATCTGCATACAGATTTCTCAAGAGGCAGATCAGGTGGTCTGGTATTCCCATCTCCTTCACAATTTTCCACAGTTTATTGTGATCCACACAGTCAAAGGCTTTGGCATAGTGAATCATGCAGAAATATATGTTTTTCTGGAACTCTCTTGCTTTTTCCATGATCCAGCGGATGTTGGCAATTTGATCTCTGGTTCCTCTGCCTTTTCTAAAACCAGCTTGAACATCTAGAAGTTCACGGTTCATGTATTGCTGAAGCCTGGCTTGGAGAATTTTGAGCATTACTTTACTAGCATGTGAGATGAGTGCAATTGTGTGGTAGTTTGAGTTTTCTTTGGCATTGCCTTTCTTTGGGATTGGAATGAAAACTGACCTTTTCCAGTCCTGTGGCCTCTGCTGAGTTTTTCAAATTTGCTGACATGTTAAGTGCAGCACTTTCACAGCATCATTTTTTAGAATTTGAAATGGCTTAACTGGAATTCCATCACCTCCACTAGCTTTGTTTATAGTAATGCTTCCTAGGCCCACTTGACTTCACATTCCAGGATGCCTGGCTCTATGTGAGTGTGAGTGATCACACCATCATGATTATCTGTATTGTGAAGATCTTTTTTGTAAAGTTCTTCTGTGTATTCTTGCCACCTCTTCTTAATTGTAAAACTCTAAAACAAAGCCATGATTTATATATATATATATATATATATATATACACACACACACACACACACACAGATTTTAGTACAAGTATATTCAACTTGCTCTGAGACTAATATTTATTTAACATATTCACCTTCAAAGATTTTTCTCATTCAACAGTACAGATGGAAATGGAATATATGTGTTTAGGTTCACTTTGCTGAACTTTTTTCAAAATGAGTAATACCTCAACCTGTAGATAATATAAAAGCTTCATATACTGAAAAATAATCTTAACTAAAGCCAACCATTTTTATACTTTCTTAATCCCCTTTCGATTTCCACTTATAATCACCTCCTTTCATCATAACTGCTGTCTCTAAATGGAAACTATCATGTTGATGAAAAAGTGTCACTTCTACTGCTGAAAGCAACCTTAATTATTCACAACTTAGTTCAAAATACTCATTTTAAAAGGAAAAACCTGAGTGTCACAGAGATGATGTCAACCAGCTCTTTGTGCTAAGCAGCATCAGAGCTTAGAGGAGAATCCAGTCCCTGGGATCTGGATTCTGGGATCACTTAAAGATACCACAATATTTTCCAATCTGGTCTACCTCTGTTCTTATCCCAGTATTTATATTCATATATTATCTTTCTTGGGCTTCCCAGGTGGCACTAGTGGTAAAGAACCCACCTGACATTGCAGGAGACGTAAGAGATGTGGGCTCAATTCGTGGGTCAGGAAGACCCCTAGAGAGGGGAAATGGCTACAACTCTAGTATTCTTGCCTGGAAAATCCCATGGGCAGAGAAGACTGGTAGGCTATAGTCCATGGGGTTGCAAAGAGTTGAATGCCACTGAAGCAACTTAACACGTTGAGTTATTTTTCAACATCTATCTCTAACTCCTCAACCCTAGCTTAAATAAGCTCTTTCAACAGAAGAGAGAGAGAGAGAAAAAAAATCAACTGTATTTCCCCACCAACTTTAAAATGTTACTGTTACAATTTAGGGAAGAGCTGTGTGCACAAATTATTTGGTCTTTATTTTCTCCTTCTATTATTATACATTTTCCATTTTGTTGTTCAGTGACTTAGTCATGTCTAACTCTGTGATCCCATGTATTGCAGCACGCCAGGCTTCCCTGTCCTTCACCATCTCCTGGAGCTTGACTAAACTCATGTCCATTGAGTCGGTGATGCTATTCAACCATCCCTTCCTCTGTGGTCTCCTTCTCTCCCTGCTTTCAATCTTTCCCAGCATCAGGATATTGTCTAACGAGTCAGCTCCTCACATCAGGCAGCCTAAGTATTGGAGCTTCAGCTTCTGCATCAGTCCTGCCAATGAACACTCAGGACTGATTTCCTTTAGGATTGACTGGTTGGATTTTCTTGCAGCCCAAGAGAATCTCAAGAGTTTTCTCAAACACCACAGTTCAAAACCATCAACTCTTCAGTGCTCAACTTTCTTTATAGTCCAAATCTCACATCCATCCATGACTATTGGAAAAACCATAGCTTTGACTGGACAGACTTCTGTTGACAAAGTAATGTCTCTGTTTTTTAATATGCTGTTTAGGTTGGTCATAACTTTTCTTCCAAGGAGCAAGGTTCTTTTGATTTTGTGGATGCAGTCACCATCTGCAGTGATTTTGGAGACTAAAAAAATAGTCTGCCACTTTTCATTTTTTCCCCATCTATTTGCCATGAAGTGATAGGACTGGATGCCAGATCTCAGCTTTTTGAATGTTGAGTTTTAAGCCAGACTTTTCACTCTCCTCTCTCACTTTCATCAAGAGGTTCTTTGGTCCCTCTTCACTTTCTGCCATAAGGATAGTGAGGTTATTAATATTTCTCCAGGCAATCTTGATTCCAGCTTGTGCTTCATCTAGCCCAGCATTTCGCATGAGATATTCTGCATATAGATTAAACAAGCAGGGTGACAATATACAGGCTTGATGTACTTTTTCCCCAATTTGCAACCAATCTATTATTCTATGCCCTATTCTATCGGGTGCTTCTTAACCTGCATACAGGTTTCTCAGGAGACAGGTCAGGTGGTCTGGTGTTCCCATCTCTTTCAGAATTTTCCCCAGTTTTTTGTGATCCACACAGTCAAAGGCTTTGGCATAGTCAATAAAGCAGAAATAGATGTTTTTCTGGAGCTCTCTTGCTTTTTCAATGATCCAATGGATGTTACAATTTGATCTCTGGTTCTTTTTCCTTTTCTAAAACCAGTTTGAGAACTTCCATCTGGAAGTTCTTGATTCATGTACTGTTGAAGCCTAGCTTAGAGAATTTTAAGCATTACTTTGCTAGCCTGTGAAATGATTGCAATTGTGTGATACTTTGAACAATCTTTGGCATTGCCTTTCTTTAGTATTGGAATGAAAACTGAACTTTTCCAGTCTTGTGGCCACTGCTGAGTCTTCTAAATTTGCTGGTATATTGAGTGCAGCACTTTCACAGCATCATCTTTTAGGATTTGAAATAGCTCAGATGGATTTCCATCACCTCCTTTAGCTTTGTTCTTGGGGGCTGGAGGAAAAGGGGACGACAGAGGATGAGATGGCTGGATGGCATCACCAACTCGATGGACATGAGTTTGGGTGAACTCCAGGAGTTGGTGATGGACAGGGAGGCCTGGCATGCTGCAATTCATGGCGTCACAAAGTGTCGGACATGACTGAACGACTGAACTGAACTGAACTGAACTGGATCCTGTACTTTCAATATCATGAGGCAGCCAGACAGAAACCATTCAGCAAACTGATCATTGATCCTGTTATTGCTCAGAGAAAGTAATTTTCAAATAATTTGAAACTCTAATAGAAGAAAGAACCTAAAACAGTCATAGCAGGATCACATGTTCATAAAGACTTAAACCAAAATCTTGTGAATAACTAGACTTGAATTTACAATGTGATTAGATGCAATGTATTTTAAGCTACATTTAATTTGTTCTTACCATGTGCCAAAATGCAATTTTGAGTTCTTTACATATATGAGCTCATTTAATTTTTCTTGAGATAGATACCAATACTGTATCCATTTGACAAATAAGAAAAACAATGCACAGAGTGCTTGATCTAGGACTTTGTTAATGGTGAGGATATACTGGAACTTAGTGGAGCCTCAGTTCCGTTCAGTTCAGTTCAGTCGCTCAGTCGTGTCCTACTTTTTGCGACCCCATGAATTGCAACACACCAGGCCTTCCTTTCCATCACCAACTCCTGGAGTTCACTCAAACTCATGTCCATCAAGTCGGTGATGCCATCCAGCCATCTTATCCTCTGTCATCCCCTTCTCCTCCTGCCCCCAATCCTTCCCAGCATCAGTCTTTTCCAGTGAGTCAACTCTTCACATGAGTTGGTCAAAGTACTGGAGTTTCAGCTTTAGAATCATTCCTTCCAAAGAACACCTAGGACTGATCTCCTTTAGATTGGACTGGTTGGATCTCCTTGAAGTCCAAGGGACAAATACAACCTAGAAATATGAATTATCTGGGGGGAGCAAATGATCACTTATGATGACCAATATATTTTTATTCATCCATATATGTTCATATTTTTCATCAAAACTTACTCTGTGACAGGCAGTGTATAGCCTAGCAATCCATGAGTGATCAATAGACATGTCTTTGTCCTCATGGATATGGTGGATGGATTCAATGCAAAATGAAGAGAATAAGGAAAAAAGGAAAAGCAGAATGATTCTTAGAACTTTTATCTGAGCAATTGGATAGACATGGGCATTATTTAGTGGAAATGGGTCACCAGAGCCTTAGTCAGACTCATTTTCAAAGTTTAACTAATTGGCACGACTAGAAGCTTTTGTTGATGCTGTTTTTTTTTCTTTTCTTTTATCATAAGTTGGACACGATTAGTTACTGAAAAAAAAATATAAGTCTGAAAGTTCTCTTTTGTCTGGTATCTGTTTGTTATTCAGTGCTGAGATTCATTAATACATCAGAGGCAGGAAATTACTGATTGCCAAATTCTAACAATTTCATTTTCATTTTTTTCTGAATACTTTTATAAGAAGTCATGTTTTGTTTTTGTTTTTGTTTCTGTTTTTTTTTGTATTTGCTCTCTGAAATCTCCACCTCCACATTTATGTAGAGACCTCTGTTTTATTATGGGACTTAGCCATTGTTTACTATATTCGCACTCTTTTACTGTTGTGTAGCTTTAGTTCTAGAAGTAAATATATATCTAATTCTCACTCTCAGTCTTTATGTCAGTGTGTCTATTCATTTTGTTGTCCAGTGCTCTTGCTCTATATATTTTTCAGGAATGGTGCATTGTAATATTTCTCAAGTTCTTGAATGTTGATAATACCTTGTCTCCACCCTTTACTATGGAGAGTTACTTTTACCTTATTCAATGCAAATTCCCTGAAAATTTTCTGCCATTAAACATCTGAAATACTGTTTTCTATTTCCTTTAGTCAAAAGAATTGTTCTTAAAAAAAAAAAAAAAGAGTGTAATCTAATTTTCTTGTAAATTTTTCCTCACTTTGCATGGATGCAAGTTTTTACTTTTCTAAATATATCAATAATTCTTAAAGAATATATATTTCTTAAAAACAGTTTCTACTGGACTATAACCAATTAACAATGTCATGATAGTTTCAGATGGACTACAAAGGGATTCAACTATACATACACATATATAAACATTCTACCCCAAACTCCCCTCCCATGCAGGCTGCCATAAAGAATATATCTTGATTTGAGTTTTTCTCTGAGTAGTGTAGGCACATAGTGTACCCTTTCTTTTGTATGAACAATTTTTCAATATAGTTTCAAGCAACTTTTAAAAATTGCTTAAAGGTCAAGAAACACCTGGAGTAACAGGCAAATTTGGCCTTGGAGTACAGAATGAAGCAGGGCAAAGGCTAACAGAGTTCTGCCAAGAGAATGCACTGGTCATGGCAAACACCCTCGTTCAGCAACATAAGAGAAGACTCTACACATGGACATCACCAGATGATCAACACTCAAATCAGACTGACTATATACTTTGCAGCCAAAGATGAAGAAGCTCTATACAGTCAGCCTAAATAAGACCGGAAGCTGACTGTGGCTCAGATCATGAATTCCTTATTGCCAAATTCAGAATTAAATTGAAGAAAGTGAGCCAAACCACTAGACCATTCAGGTATGACTTAAATCAAATCCCTTAACAATTATACAGTGGAAGTGAGAAATAAATTTAAGGGACTAGATCTGATAGACAGAGTGTCTGGTGAACTATGGATGGAAGTTCGTGACATTGTACAGGAGACGGGGATGAGACGGGGATCAAGGCCATCTCCAAGAAAAAGAAATGAAAAAAGCAAAGTGGCTGAATGGGGAGGCCTTACAAATAGCTGTGAAAAGAAGAGAAGTGAAAAGCAAAGGAGAAAAGGAAAGATATACCCATTTGAATGCAGACTTCCAAAGAGTAGCAAGGAAGAAACCCTTCCTCAATGATCAATGCAAAGAAATAGAGGAAAACAATAGAATGGGAAAGACTAGAGATCTGTTCAAGAAAATTAGAGATACCAAGGGAATATTTTTACAAAGATGGACTCAATAAAGAACAGAAATATTATGGACTTAACAGAAGCAAAAGGTATTAAGAACAAATGGCAAGAATACACAGAACTATACAAAAAAGATCTCCATGACCCAGATTATCACAATGGTGTGATCACCAACCTAAAGTCAGATATCCTGGAATGCAAAGTCAAGTGGGCCTTAGGAAGCATCACTACGAACAAAGCTAGTGGAGGTGATGGAATTCCAGTTGAATTATTTCAAATGCTGAAAGATGATGCTGAGAAAGTGCTGCATGCAATATGCCAGCAAATTTGGAAAACTCACAGTGGCCACAGGACTGGAAAAGGTCAGTTTTCATTCCCATCCCAAAGAAGGCAGTGTCAAAGAATGCTCAAACTACCGCACATTTGCACTCAAATCACACGCTAGTAAAGTAATGCTCAAAATTCTCCTAGCCAGGCTTCAGCAATACGTGAACCATGAACTTCCAGATGTTCAAGCTGGTTTTAGAAAAGGCAGAGGAACCAGAGATCAAATTGCCAACATCCGCTGGATCATGGAAAAAGCAAGAGAGTTCCAGAAAAACATCTATTCCTGTTTTATTGACTATGCCAAAGCCTTTGACTGTGTGGATCACAAACTGTGGAAAATTCTGAAAGAGATGGGAATATCAGACCACCTGACCTGCCTCTTGGGGTATCTGTATGCAGGTTAGGAAGCAACAGTTAGAACTGGACATGGAACAAAAGACTGGATCCAAATAGGAAAAAGAGTACATCAAGGCTGTATATTGTTACCCTGCTTATTTAATTATATGCAGAGTACATCATGAGAAATCCTGGGCTGGATGAAGCATAAGCTGGAATCAAGATTGCCGGGAGAAATAACAATGACCTCAGATATGATAAATGACACCACCCTTATGGCAGAAGGTGAGGAAGAACTAAAGAGACTCTTGATGAAAGTGAAACAGGAGGGTGAAAAAGTTGGCTTAAAGCTCAACATTCAGGAAACTAAGATCGTGGCATCCAGTCCCATCACTTCATAGTAAATAGATGGGGAAACAGTGGGAACAGTGGCTGACTTTATTTTTCTGGGCTCCAAAATCACTGCAAATGGTGATAGTAGCCATGAAATTAAAAGACGCTTACTCCTTGGAAGGAAAGTTATGACCAACCTAGACAGCATACATGGTCACGTATTGATGTCAGAGTTGGACTATAAGGAAGGCTGAGCACTGAAGAATTGATGCTTTTCAACTGTGATGTTGGAGAAGACTCTTGAGAGTCACTGGACTGCAAGGAGATCCAACCAGTCCATCCTAAAGGAGATCAGTCCTGGGTATTCATTGGAAGGACTGATGTTGAAGCTGACACTCCAATAATTTGGCCACCTGATGAGAAGAGCTGACTCATTTCACCTGATACTGGGAAAGATTGAGGGCAGGAGGAGAAGGGGATGACAGAGGATAAAATGGTTGAATGGCATCACCGACTCAATGGACATGGGTTTGGGTAAACACCGGGAGGTGGTGATGGACAGGGAGGCCTGGCATGCTGTGATTCATGGGGTCACAAAGAGCCAGACATGACTGAGAAATTGAACTGAACTGACTGTAGAAGACTCTTGAGAGTCCCTTGGACTACAAGTAAATCCAGCCAATCCATCCTAAAGGAAATCAGTCCTGAGTGTTCATTGGAATGACTGATGTTGAAACTGAAGCTCCAATACTTTGGCCACCTGATGTGAAGAACTGACTCATTGGAAAATATCCTGATACTGGGAAAGATTGAAGGCAGGAGGAGAAATGGCCAACAGAGAATGAGATAGTTGGATGGCATCACCTACTCAATGGACATGAGTTTAAGTATACTCTGGGAGTTAGTGATGGATGGAGCCCTGGCATGCTGCATCCATGGGGTCACAAAGAATTGGACACGACTGAGCAACTGAACTGAACTGAACTTTATCTATTTTTCTTTTTTTTGCCTTTAAAAGTTTATTCTTTGTCACGTTCTACCCTTTTCAACATATTATTATGGTGATTTTTCCCTATTGCACAATTTTTCTTTTCATTTTTTAGTATTTACTTCATTTTGAATATTTCTGAGTTGTTTGATTTTCATATCTTGTACAAATTTTTAAATGATATTTTCGTTGCTTTTAAATAGTAGATTGTTATAAAATTAGACCCGTATCTTATAGTGCTCACAAATAAATTAAAACTAAATAGACTATAATACCTGAAACCATGAAACTTCTAGGAGAAAACAGGAAAAATGCTTCTTGATATGAGTCTTAGTAATAACTTTGGATATGACCTAAAGCATAACAACAAATCAGAAATACACAGGTGAGACTACATCAACCTAAAATCTCTGAACAACAAAGGAAACAATCTACAAAGTGAAAAGACAACTAATGAAGTGGAACAAAAATATTCACAAATCATATATCTGAAGAGGGGTTAATATTCCACATGTCATCTGAATAAAGGTGTTAATGAGGAGAGATAGAAACCTGAGAATGCACTCCTTCACTCACTTGCTTTCCAAAGATTTTAAACAGTTCTAATTTTTCTAGCATCTCTGCCAAACACTGAAGTATGAGTGCTTAAAATATGAATGAAAAGTGTTACTGTCCCAAAAAGGGTCAGAATAGCTAATATATTTTCATTATTTTAATCTTCAATTACATAAATGTTCTACCAATATTAACTGATTGACAATCATCTTCCAAAACAAGCAGAAAAAAAATGCATGTACTTTATAAAAGAGATTCAATAAACAACTTCCTTTATAAGAAATCTCAATATCATCAGGAAGAAAAGTCACTTTTTAAAACATTTTCTATTTTACCTTGTGGTATTTGAGTCATTTTCAAACTCTATTGGGTGTTTTTTAGAGTTGTTATGGAGTTTAAATATAGAAATTTGTTCTCATCTAGACTTAGTGATTTTTATTCTTTTTTTTTTTTTTTCAATTATTTTCTCCCCCTCTAAGATGTAAGTTGTCTTAACAATCCTTTTGAGGCTTACAGGAGAGAAACAGTATGAGCAGAGAGAAGGTTGGTTGTTCTCTTCCTAAGAAACAGGGATTTTGTAAGTGAGAGCATACGACACAGAATCTCCCTGAAGGCAGAAGAGTAAGAGTTTTCCAACTTAGCTTTCCAACTCTGCATGTGAAATGATTCACTAATTAGTAGTCCTAAATGTTAAGGGAAGAGAAATGAAGAAATAAAAGCCACTTATACGGCATTTTGTGTATGATGAAAGTGCTGTATGAAACTTTGCTTCTTCATGGAAAATACCATTCTGTAAAAATGTGGTCCTATAAACTGTTATTTAAGCGGGTTCCTACAGCTGCAGACTGATTAAAACCCAGCAGGTAAAGCTATAATAAACAAATGCCACCTGCTGCTGGAACAGGTGTCTGCGTCCTCATTTAGAAATGAAACTAAACGAGAGGATGCAGAGGGGTTAGAAGACACCATTGCCTGAGTTACTCGGAGCCTGGCATTCTGTAATTCATTGCTGTTTGTCCTTGAACTTAATGCTGGGGGCTTTGATTTTTCAGGCTACTTGATAATGCCTTGAGGATTAAACTTCAATACAATTAAGAAGACCTATATCTTCTCCTGATAGAATTCCCACACTCAGTGCTGGCATTTTTTACCTCTTTGTTTTATTGTTGACCTGTCTTCACCCTGCACTACTTAGAAATCAATTATAGGACACAAATTATTGAGAATAGTTCTTTTCACCTCCTAAGAACAAATGAAAAGATACTTCATGCAGGATAAATTAAAGAACAGAATATATTGGATAGCATGCTATGAAATTTAATGAGTACCTTTTAAACATCATGTCTTATATGATATTAGGCTCTTCTCTCACTTTTTTTCTGTATTTCATTTCTCATCACAATTCTAACATTCACCATTTACTAGAAACAGAAAAAGGTTACTTCTATTGTTTTAAAAACTTTTGGCTTCTTCTTTTCTCCTTAAATAACATAAATTCATGAAAGTTATTTTAAAATGATTTTGAGAAAGTGTAACTGGAAGACTCAAGAACTCTTGGGGGGAATAATTTGCCCAACATGTTTGCAATGGTTGCTACTTTAGGTTGAGTCTAAGCTATTTTATGATGCTAAAGCTGAAACTCCAGTACTTTGGCCACCTCATGTGAAGAGTTGACTCATTGGAAAAGACTCTGATGCTGGGAGGGATTGGGGGCAGGAGGAGAAGGGGACGACAAAGGATGAGATGGCTGGATGGCATCACCAACTCGATGAACATGAGTTTGAGTGAACTCCAGGAATTGGTGATGGACAGGGAGGCCTGGCGTGCTGCAGTTCATGGGGTTGCAAAGAGTTGGACATGACTGAGCGACTGAACTGAACTGAAGCTACTTTATAGATATTGTTATGAGATTAAATAAATAAGCAAATGTGATAATGTTTTGACTATTTCAAAGTGCTTTATGAATATAAAAGAAATTTGAAATTGAAGTTTTATTTGAAGCTAATTGGAAATAGACACATTTTGATATAAATTGTAAGATATTTGCCAAGAGCTTACAAATAAGGTAGGATAAATGTTTTGTGAAATTTAAAACCTTCTGGCAGGAAGTAGAGGTTGAGCAACTTGTATGCCCAAATTTTCTCAGAGAAGACAGTATGAAGCGTTTACCTTTGACCATAATCAACAATCATAAGCAATAACAAGGCTTATACCTATAGCTTTATGGGAGGCTGTTTTAGTTACAATAATGCTAGGATTGTTATTATAAAGACATTCACCCTACACTTTCAGAGGATTAACAAAATGAAATTTTATTTCTGCTCATATTAAGTTCAGGTAGGTAGGAAGGAGGTTTCCTTCCTTGTAGTCATTTAGGGATCCAAGGTCTTTCTAGTGCATGGTCCTTCTAGACTCTTAGAATTTTTCTTTCCATTCAGCTGAGTGCTGGAAAGGCACATCTTCTTATCCACTTGGATTCAGTACTGATATATGTTGGGTCTTTTCAGATCACAAGGCCTGAATAGATGCAAAAGTGATGCCCCAAAATGTAGCCCCTGACTAAGACACCACAGTGAAGAAACAACTCTACAATATGAAAGAGGAGTATGACTCTTTGCTAGTTAGCTATTAATCTCCTCCACAAGGAAGCATAAACTAGTAAGATGGAATTTTAGGTTATTTCAGGGCTGATGAAGATGTAAAGGATAATTCAGGAGAGACAGGTCCTCAGAGTTCTTAATAGAATGGAATGTGCAAAATGTCCTCCAAGTGAGTGTGTGAGTGAATCTCCAAGAAAGCCAATAAAAAAGTCAGCATTTAAATTTTTCAGTAGCCAAAATAAACAGTTCAATGTTAGTCCAACTATTCCATCCTTGCTCTCCAAACTCTCCTCTTTTCTATTTCCTTCACCATCAACCCCAGGCCCTACACTGTTGAAGTAAAAAAAAAAAAGAAAAGAAAAGTTGATAGCAAAATGTAAATAGAAAAAAATAAAAGTGGAGAGAGAAAAGGAGGTTAACATCACCCCTCTCTCACTATAGTCCTTACAGAATTCTCAATAGAGAAACTGAGAGTAGATGGTAATAAAGTTTAAGATTGTATTTTATTATTAATATATCCTAGACTAGATATTAATTGCTACCCAGATAACTTTTGATTACCTGAAAGTAATATAAATATATATGTATATACAATAAAATGACACTAATATTTAATTTCAACCAGTTACTTGGGAAAACCCTGCTCCAGAGAATGAATTTAAAGGAAGAGTGAAAAAAAAAAATAGTGAATTTATGATTATATCCCCCAAACTGTGCTTTAAGCAGAGAATGATATAAATAAGAAGTATTGGAGAGAAAATCTTTCATGAGTATACAAAGTTAGAGGTTGTGTTTGATCAGTTTTCTTGTAAGATGTGTACTGATTTCCATACTCATGTTGATATTGTTCAGTCGCTAACTAGTGTCCCTGTCTTGTGACCCCATGGACGGTAGCATGTCAGGATTCTCTGTCCTTCACGACCTTCCAAAGTTTGCTCAGTTTGTTGTAATCCACACAGTCAAAGGCTTTAGTGCAATGAAGCAAAAATCGATGGTTTTCTGGAATTCTTTTTATTTTTCTATGATCCAGTGGCAATTTGATCTCTGGTTCCTCTGCCTTTTCAAATCCAACTTGTATATCTGGCATTTCTTAGTTCACATACTGTTGAAGCCTAGTTTGAAGAATTTGGAGCATTACCTTGCTAGCATGTGAAATGAGCACAATTGTATATTAGTTTGAACATTCTTTGTCATTGCCCATTGCCATTGGAATGAAAACTGACCTATTCAAGTTCTGTGGTCACTGATGAATTTTCCAAATCTGCCCACAAATTGAGTACAGCACTTTAACAGCAGCATCTTTAGGATTTGAAATAGCTCAGCTGGAATTTTATCATCTCCACTAATATCTAGCAGAATTATATATAATTATATTTTAATATACATTTTTTCTTAGTGAAAAATAAATATTACTTAATATTTGGTGATTTATGACTTTGAAAGTTTCAGAATCATTTAGAATAATGTAATTAGAGAAGAAATAGGATATATTAGAAAAATTGGCTCCTTTCTTAAGTCGTTCTTAACACATTTCTTCCTCTTTTCCAGTAGAAGTCATTTTTTTTCTTGCCTTTGACTCTGTAACTTGTGTGTATCTATCCTTCCTGTTGAACCTGAGCGTTTAGAAGGTAGTGATCTTTGAATTTCCTTTATCATCAACAGTTCCTGATATATAGAAGGTCTGGTAAACAGAGAAAGTCACTGATTTGAAAAAGAGGCTGAAAGTTGAGGTTGTATAATAAATCCCTAAACTTATCTTTTTTATTTTAATGAAGCACTTTTCTCTCTTAAAAGTAGAACACACACAAAAAATCAGTTAATTGAGGCTTTGGATCTTAAGTTCCTATTAATCAAAGTTTTAATGAATATAGACATATAAGATAGATGAAGACTTTGACAGAATGCCTCTCTTGGTAACATAATGAAGGTTAATATGTGAAAAGTCCCTATAGTAGAGAACCTGTGGGAGACAGAACTCACAAGCTCCCCTGCATAATCAGAATTCTGTTTCTTTGTCTTTCATAAGATAATTTCAGTGATACAGAGTTGAACAACCCTAAGGAAAGGATTATCCAAGAAGGAATGATATTTCCAATGGAGCATGCAGGCTTAGAAAAAAGTTAGCACACTTCAAGCTTGGTAATGGTTAGGCCACATACTCAGAATTTCCTGGGTATACTTAAAGTCTTCCAATTTGTAAAATACGTGTTGTCATTTACCTTCAAAGTCAAGTTATAAAGAGTTTTATACACAAATTGAAAAAGCAGGCCCTGTTAATGAATTTTTTTGTTATTAAACAACACAAGTGTCTTCTTATTACATTTTAAATTAAATGTATTTAAGATTCCTGATACTTTGCAAAGAAGTCAGCATGAAAGAAGCTCCAAACTTAACATCTATTGCTATTATCAACCTAATTGATTATCTTAGGGAAGCAGGTTGTACGGAAAAGACAAAATGTGATTTGAAAGAAGTATATTATCAAGATGTTAAATTAACTATGAAATAGTTGTAGAGCTTCTAAATGCTCAGAGTCCTTCTGTTAAAGGTAAAAAGAGAGTGAATGCAATATGCTCTATATTTTTCATATTTTTCTTTGTCTTTCGGTTCAGTTCAGTCACTCAGTCGTGTCCAACTCTTTGCGACCCCATGAATTGCAGCACGCCAGGCCTCCCTGTCCATCACCAACTCTCAGAGTTCACTCAAACTCACGTCCATCGAGTCAGTGATGCCATCCAGCCATCTCATCTTCTGTCGTCCCCTTTTCCTCCTGCCCCCAATCCCTCCCAGCATCAGAGTCTTTTCCAATGAGTCAACTCTTCTCACGAGGTGGCCGAAGTTCTTTGTCTTTGGAGGTCATCAAAATTATTACTAATCCTAATTTTCTTCCTATTTGGTAGCACATCAGAGTAGCTGCCTTGTTGAATTTCTCTGATGCTAGACATTTATGACATGCTGGACTTTAAGTGCTTGAGGCTGTTTCTAGCACATTCTCTAATTATGTTTAAATAGGAGCCTGCTCTTACAGTAAATCTGAATTTTTAGAGCAGAACAGTTAAAAATGCATTGATGCAAATCCAAGAAGAATAAGGTTAAACTTGAAGCCAGTTTAACCAAGTATAACTGTACAGCAGAGAAGCAATTAATTTTTCCATATTTTTTAGGGAGCACATTTCAGGGCTTCCATATTTTTGGCCTCCCTTAAATACATTTTCCTTTAACATAAATGCAATTCATCACTGGCCAGTACATTTCAAACAGACGACCTCAGCAATTTAAATACAGATTATTTGGCTTTGTTGTTCTTGTTCAGTGATGTAAGACACATAATTTGACATTTGCCATCATTCTGTCTACAACCAATACCAAAAACCAAAAATGTGATTCTCTATACTATTAATTTTTTTTTCTGAACCCAAATTTATGTTACAAAATTATTGACGGTGCACTTCTATCATAGAAATAACATCAAAGGGAGAAACGAGACAGAGCCTTTAGTCTAAATTTTTTACCCAACTCATAGCATGCATTTAAGATGATCACTTAAACGTCTTTGAATCTTAGTATTCAGCTCAGCTCAGTTCAGTTCAGTCACTTGGTCGTGTCCGACTCTTTGCAACACAATGAATCACAGCATGCCAGGCCTCCCTGTCCATCACCAACTCCCGGAGTTCACTCAAACTCAAGTCCATTGAGTCGGTGATACCATCCAGCCATCTCATCCTGTCATCCCCTTCTCCTCCTGCCCCTAATCCCTCCCAGCATCAGGGTCTTTTCCAATGAGTCAAATCTTTGCATGAGGTGGCCAAAGTATTGGAGTTTCCCCTTTAGCATCAGTCCTTCCAATGAACCCTCATCTCCTTTAGGATGAACTGGGTGGATCTCCATGCAGTCCAAGAGACTCTCAAGAGTCTTCTCCAACACCGCAGTTCAAAAGCATCAATTCTTCAGTGCTCAGTTTTCTTCACAGTCCAACTCTTACATCCATACATGACCACTTGAAAAACCATAGCCTTGACTATACGCACCTTTGTTGGCAAAGTAATGTCTCTGCTTTTGAATATGCTGTCTAGGTTGGTCATAACTTTCCTTCCAAGGAGTAAGCATCTTTTAATGTCATGGCATAAAATAAGAATTTAGGTTGAATTATTTTTCCCCCAAATTGGCCAGGTGTTCTATGATAATGTTTATTTCATTACCACAGCTTTCTATTTATTTTCTTTCACTGAAGTATAACTTTATACAATAAGAGTGCCCAAATCTTCAGTGTACAATTTAAGGAATTTTTATTTTTATTTTTATTTTTTTTTAATTTTATTTTATTTTTAAACTTTACATAATTGTATTAGTTTTGCCAAATATCCAAATATGCAAGGACCATTTGGATTGAAGCATAGATTTCCAGTCCCAGGGGGCTCCCTGGTTTCACTACTGAGTCCATATTCTTTAATAGTCTTTTAACTCCTGATACCATACCTTAGTTTTGCCTGCTTTTGAACTTTATGTAAATGAAATCATTCAGTATGCACTTTTTTTGTCTTTGGCTTCTTTTGTTCAACAATATGTCTTTATAAGTCATGTATATGCTGATCAGTAGTGATGACTTGTTCTTTTCCATTGTAGTCTTGTAGCCCTTAGTGTGGGATATTCATGTGCCCCACCAAGGCCACCTATATACTAGCCATCTCTTTCCTGTCCTGCTCAACCCAAATAAATATATTGACATGGTGGATCAGTGTAGTTTGCTCTGGGGGTTTCTAGGAGGTCCAGATCTCTTCAAACTCTATTATAAAAGAGGACAGGTGAGTTAATAGCTCTGAAGTAAAACTGTAAATAAATATTATAGTCTGTCCCAGAGGAGTGCAAACTATTTCTGATCCCCTATTGTAACTGAAGTTCAAAACATATTTAACAAATCAATGGACACCTATCATGTTCCTAAAACTTAATTAATCTGCTAGCTACCACAACAGTTGTGGTTGGGACCACTACTTGATTGAGCCTGTAATCATCTACTATCATTCTCTGGGACCCAACTGGTATCTGCAAAGATCAGAAGAGCAAAAAACTGGAGATATAATAGGGACCACCACTATATGCTTTAGTTGTTTAATGGTGACACTAACCTCTGCTACCCCCACTGTCTAGGATGCAGTATGGTTTTAAATATACTGTTGTGGTTGGGGAGAAGGGACAAGTTCTAAAACTTCTCCCTGACCTTCTTCAGTAAGATAATTCTTACATATAATTCAGAGACTCAGTGTGAGAATTATCCAAGTATAACACTTCCAGTTATGCACTCAGGGACTGGGAAACTGGCTAGTGGGTGACTCTATGGTTCCCTTAGGTACACTATGTACCAGACTTAAGACTAGAGCCTCATGCATTACTTGGCACCTTCAGCTTTCCCTTTAATAAAAGCCTAAAGAGAGACTTTGAATCTCTAGACAAAAGACTTTGTGCCCACTCACCTTCAAATATATGGATATTTCCTTTTCTGTAGGACACGATTACCAGAATACATGGTCATAATTCCCTTTGTAGAAGGTCCTATGGTAGGGTTCTTCCTGTTACAGACTTGGCTGCTCTTCAATGATGGGATTCTGGACTACAAAATTTACTCAGTTCCAGAAACCTAGATTGTGACTTTTTTTTAGGTGGTGAAGTTGTATTCCTGTTTCCTGATCTTGCATTCTTGTCTTTCTTTATTTATTCTTTCTCTCTCTCTCTCTCTCTATGTCAAACACCACCTTTATTAATAGTTTATTTTGTCACTAGCAATGGAATGACAGCTCTTTGATCCCCTAGGTCAAGCCCCCTTAGAGCTGTCCTTCTTATCTTGCTGATTGTTAATTTTGACCTCCTGACCTCTTGAGGTTAAGAGTCCATTTATTTCAAAGATATTAGAAACCCAGATGTGTAACCACCTGCCCTGCAATCAGCTATAGCCATGGGGTCATAGGTGGTTGACAGAGTCTTTAGCTAATACTAAGCCAAAAACATGCCACACAAAATTGTAGGCTCTAGTTCCCAAGAATGGTGCATGCTTAATAGGAGACAGTTACCACGGCAGCAATAGTCACTAACTATACTGAGCAGCAAGAGAATGCAGGGCTACATTAATACACTGCAGCAGGGAGGAATATCTGTGTAACACAGGTGAACCCTTTGGTATCTCCACACTCCCTTATCATGTTGTAACTTTGAACAAACCCATGTGACAAACCTGGCCTAAGATGGCACTAAAAATTGAATGTTTGTGCCACTCCCTGCAACTTCACACGTTGAAGCCTTAATCCTCAAGGTGATAGTATTAGGAGATGAGGTATTTGCGAGATAATCAAGTCATGAGGGTGGCACCCTCATGAATGGGATTAGTGCCTTTATAAGACAACACAGGAGAGGGATGATCTTTCTTTTTCTCTCCATGTGAGCACATAGCAAGAAGGCTATCATCTGTAAACCAGGAAGATAATTCTCACAAGAACCTGACCATGTTTGTACCCTTCCAATGTCCAGAACTGTGAAAAAGTAAATGTTTGATTTCAAGCCACTCATCTATACCTTGTAGTAGTCCAAACAAAGATGAAAAGTTATGATTATCTAACATTAAGAACAGTCAGAAAAGAAGTGTTACAAAACCAAATTAACTACCAAGACTGTGGAGGTGATAGCTGAAGGGAAAGCATTTTGAATGGCTATGGTAGGGTTGTAGGGGGAGTTTATAAGCACCTGTTGTGCTCATGATATCAACTACAGCAGCAGATCTGTACTTGGTCCCACTAACCTCTTTTAAGTTTCCTCTTAATAGAAGCTCATGGAAACTTTGGAGGAGCTGGCCATGAAAATTCCCCCTTTGGATCTTTTTCAATAGCAGGAAGGGGATGGGTTGTTATGAAATTTATTTTAGCTGCTACACTCTGAAATCCATTGCCAATTTTTCATCAACACCACAATGTCCCATTGTGCTTAGTTGCTCAGTCATCTCCAACTCTTTGCAACACCACCAGACTCCTCTGCCCATGAGGATTCTACAGGCAAGAAGACTGGAGTGGGTTGCCATGCCCTCCTCCAGGGGATCTTCCCAACCTGGGGACTGAGCCCAGGTCTCTGGCATTGCAGGCAGATTCTTTACCATCTGATCCACCAGGGAAGCCAATAATGTCCCATTAGCTTCTTCCAACCATCAGCTCAGCACAGCTCTCTTTCTGAGAGCCAACAGATTTTTCTGCCTAACAGCTTAGGTTCAAGAGCACTGACAGCCTCACCAAACTTTTTTCTTTTTAATTAACCTCACTTCTTTCCTTTGTCCCTTTCTTAAGAGGCAGAACTGCATCAAGTTCAGAAGGTTTTCCCCCCACCCCAAAATGGAGCACTCCTCATTTATCCTCACAGGCTTTTCCTTTCATAAACCTCTTGTATATTTTACCTCATTTTAGAGTCAGATTCCTGGAAGACATAGACTAATTTATATGTGTTTTCAAACACATCCTCACTCATTATATATAATTTTCTGCAAAACTTCATATCCATCATTACATGTCAGTTAATCAGCTTTAATTTTTTGGATGTGTTTTCTGAGTTTTAGATATACAATTTTTGGTTATTCAATGGCCAAGTCATGTCCGACTGTTTGTACCTCCATGGAATACAGCACACCAAACTTCCCTGTCCCTCGCCATCTCTCAGAGTTTGTCCAAGTTAATGTCCATTAAATCAATGGTTGATTAAATGGTTAGGTGCCATCCAACCACCTCATCCTCTGTTTTCCTCTTCTTCTTCTGCTTTCAATCTTTCCCAGCATCAAGGTCTTTTCTAATGAGACAGTTCTTCTCATCAGGTGGCCAAAGTACTGGAGTTTCAGCTTCAGCATTGGTCCTTCCAATGAGTATTCAGGGTTGAATTCCTTTAGGATTGACTGGTTTGATCTCCTTGCTGTCTAAGGGACTCTCAAGAGTCTTTTCCAGCACCAGAGTTCAAAGGCATCACTCTTCAGCACTCAGACTTCTTTATGGTCCAACACTCACATCCATATACAACTACTGGAAAACTCATAGACTTAACTATACAAACTTTTTTCATCAAAGTGATGTCTTTGTTTTTAATACACCACCTAGGTTTTTCATAGCTTTCTTCCCAAGAAGCAATTGTCTTCTAATTTCATGTCTGCAGTCACTGTCCACAGTGAATTTGGAGCCCAAAAAAACAAAATCTGTCACTGCTTCCACTTTTTTACCCTCCTATTTGCCATGAAGTGATGGGACTAGATGCCATGATCTTATTTTTTTTTTTAATATTGAGTTTTAAGCTGGCTTTTTCACTCTCTTTCAGCCTCATCAAGAGGCTCTTAAGTTCCTCTTCACTGTCTGCCATTACAGTAGTATCATGTGTATATCTGAGGCTGTTGACATTTCTCTGGGCAATCTTGACTCCAATTTGTAACTCATCCAGCCTGACAATTCATATGATATGCTCTGCATGTAAGTTAAATAAACAGAGTGACAATATACAGAGTTGTCGTACTCCCTTCTCAATTTTGAACAAATCAGTTGTTCAGTTTCTTCTTGACCCACACACAGATTTCTCAGAGACAGGTAAAATGGTCTGGTATTCTAGACATATAGTAATAAAGATCAGATCAGTTCAGTCGCTCCGTCGTGTCCAACTCTTTGTGACCCCATGAATCGCAGCACGCCAGGCCCCCCTGTCCATCACGAACTCCCGGAGTTCACTCAAACTCTTGTCCATCGAGTCGATGATGCCATCCAGCCATCTCACACTCTGTCTTCCCCTCCTCCTCCTGCCCCCAATCCCTCCCAGCATCAGGGTTTTTTCCAAAGAGTCAACTCTTTGCATGAGGTGGCCAAAGTATTGGAGTTTCAGCTTTAGCATCAGTCTTCACAATGAAAACCCAGGACCTATCTTCTCCAGAATGGACTAGTTGGATTTCTTGCAGTCCAAGGGACTCTCAAGAGCCTTCTCCAACACCACAGTTCAAAAGCATCAATTCTTCGGCACTCAGACTTCTTCAGAGTCCAACTCTCACATCCATAAGTGACCACTGGAAAAACCACAGCCTGGACCACACGGACCTTTGTTGGCAAAGTAATGTCTCTGCTTTTTAATACAATATCTAGGTTGATCATAACTTTCCTTCCAAAGAGTAAGCATCTTTTAATTTCATGGCTGCAATCACCATCTGCAGTGACTTTGGAGCCCCCCAAAATAAAGTCTGACACTGTTTCCACTGTTTCCCCATCTATTTCCCATGAAGTGATGGGACCAGATACCATGATCTTAGTTTTCTGAATCTTGAGCTCTAAGCCAGCTTTTTCACTCTCCTCTTTCACTTTCATCCTCTTCATTTTCTGGCATAAGGGTGGTGTCATCTGCATATCTGAGATTATAGATATTTCTCCTGGAAATCTTGATTCTAGCTTGTGTTTCATCCAGCCCAGCATTTCTCATGATGTACTCTGCATATAAGTTAAATAAGCAGGGTGACAATATACAGCCTTGACGTACTCCTTTTCCTATTTGGAACCAGTCTGTTGTGCCATGACCAGTTCTAACTGTTGCTTCCTGACCTGCATATAGGTTTCTCCAGAGGCAGATCAGGTGGTCTGGTATTCCCATATCTTCAAGAATTTTCCACACAGTCAAAGGCTTTCGCATAGTCAATAAAGCAGAAACAGATGTTTTTCTGGAACTCTCTTGCTTTTTTAATGATCCAATGCATGTTGGCAATTTGACCTCTGGTTCCTCTGCCTTTTCTAAAACCAGCTTGAACATCTGGAAGTTCACGGTTCACATATTGCTGAAGCCTGGATTGGAGAATTGTGAGCATTACTTTACTAGCATGTGAGATGAGTACAATTGTGCAGTAGTTTGAGCATTCTTTGGCATTGCCTTTTTTTGGGATTGGAATGAAAACTGACCTTTTCCAGTCCTGTGGCCACTGCTGAGTTTTCCAAATTTGCTGGCATATTGAGTGCAGCACTTTCACAACATCATCTTCCAGGATTTGAAATAACTCAACTGGAATTCCATCACCTCCACTAGCTTTGTCCATAGTGATGCTTTATAAGGCCCACTTGACTTCACATTCCAGGATGACTGGCTCTAGGTGAGTGATCACACCATCATGATTATTTTGGTTGTGAAGCTCTTTTTTTTAATAGTTCTTCTGTGTATTCTTGCCAGCTCTTCTTAATATCTTCTGCTTCTGTTAGGTCCATACCATTTTTGTCCTTTATCGAGCCCATCTTTGCATGAAATGTTCCCTTGGTATCTCTAATTTTCTTGAAGAGATCTCTAGTCTTTCCCATTCTGTTGTTTTCCTCCTTTTCTTTGCATAGAATGCTGAGGAAGCCTTCCTTATCTCTCCTTGCTATTCTTTGGAACTCAGCATTCAGATGCTTATATCTTTTCTTTTCTCCTTTGCTTTCCGCTTCTCTTCTTTCCACAGCTATCTGTAAGGCCTCCTCAGACAGCCATTTTGCTTTTTTGCATTTCTTTTCCATGGGAATTGTCTTGATCTCTGCCTCCTGTACAATGTCACGAACCTCCATCCGTAGTTTATCAGGTACTCTGTCTATCAGGTCTAGTTCCTTAAATCTATTTCTCACTTCCACTGTATAATCATAAGGGATTTGGTTTAGGAATAACCTCAGATATGCAGATGGCACCACCCTTATGGCAGAAAGTGAAGAGGAACTAAATAGCCTCTTGATGAAAGTGAAAGTGGATAGTGAAAAAGTTGGCTTAAAACTCAACATTCAGAAAACGAAGATCATGGCAACTGGACCATCACTTCATAAGAAATAGATGGAGAAACAGTGGAAACAGTGTCAGACTTTATTTTGGGGGGCTCCAAAATCACTGCAGATGGTGACTTCAGCCATGAAATTAAGACACTTACTCCTTGGAAAGAAAGTTATGACCAACCTAGATAGCATATTTAAAAGCAGAGACATTACTTTGCCAACAAAGGTCCATCTGGTCAAGGCTATGGTTTTTCCAGTGGTCATGTATGGATGTGAGAGTTGGACTCTGAAGAAGTCTGAGCACTGAAGAATTGATGCTTTTGAACTGTGGTGTTGAAGAAGACTCTTGAGAGTCCCTTGGACTGCAAGGAGATCCAACCAGTCCATTCTGAAGGATATTAGCCCTGGGACTTCTTTGGAAGGAATGATGCTAAAGCTGAAACTCCAGTACTTTGGCTACCTCATGCGAAGAGTTGACTCATTGGAAAAGACTCTGATGCTGGGAGGGAATGGGGGCAGGAGGAGAAGGGGACAACAGAAGATGAGATGGCTGGATGGCATCACTGACTCGATGGATATCAGTCTGAGTGAACTCCGGCTGTTGGTGATGGACAGGGAGGCCTGGCGTGCTGCAATTCATGGGGTTCCAAGAGTCGGACAAGACTGAGTGACTGAATTGAACTCAACTGAACTGAATGGTTTAGTGGTTTTCCCTACTTTCTTCAACTTAAATCTGAATTTCACAATAAGGAGTTCATGATCTGAGCCACAGTCAGCTCCCGGTCTTGTTTTTGCTGACTGTATGAGCTTTTCCATCTTTGGCTCCAATGAATATAGTCAATCTGATAATCAGTCTGATTTCACCACCCCTGACCCCATTCCCAATGTCAGGGGTGGAGGCTGAGAGGTGCAACCCCACGTCCAAGGAGTGGAGGCTCTGTGTGTGCAGGAGGGCTGAGAGGAGCTACTCCATGCTCAAGGTCAGTAGGGGCGGCCATGAGGAGATACCCCTCATCCAAGGTAAGGAGCAGCAACTGCGCTTTGCTGGAGCAGCTGTGAAGAGATACCCCAAGTCCAAGGTAAGAGAAACCCAAGTAAGATGGTAGGTGCTGCGAAAGGGCATCAGAAGGCATACACATTGAAACCATAATCACAGAAAACTAACCAATCTGATCACATGGACCACAGCCTTGTCTAACTCAATGAAACTAAGCCATGCCATGTGGGGCCACCTAAGACGGGCAGGTCATGGTGGAGAGATCTGACAGAATGTGGTCCACTGGAGAAGGGAATGGCAAACCACTTCAGTATTCTTGCCTTGAGAACCCCATGAACAGTATGAAAAGGTAAAATGGTAGGATACTGAAAGGGGAACTCCCCAGGTCTGTAGGTGCCCAATATGCTACTGGAGATCAGTGGAGAAATAACTCCAGAAAGAATGAAGGGATGGAGCCAAAGCAAAAACAATACCCAGCTGTGGATGTGACCGGTGATAGAAGCAAGGCCCAATGCTGTAAAGAGCAATATTGCATAGTAACCTGGAATGTCAGGTCCATGAATCAAGGCAAATTGGAAGTGGCCAAACAGGAGGTGGCAAGAGTGAACATCAACATTCTAGGAATCAGTGAACTAAAATGGACTGGAATGGATGAATTTAACTCAGATGACCATTATATCTACTACTGCAGGCAGGAATCCCTCAGAAGAAATGGAGTAGCCATCATGGTCAACAAAAGAGTCCAAAATGCAGTACTAGATGCAATCTCAAAAACGACAGAATGATCTCTTCGTTTCCAAGGCAAACCGTTCAATATCACAGTAATCCAAGTCTATGCCCCAACCAGTAATGCTGAAGAAGCTAAAGTTGAATGGTTCTATGAAGACCTGCAAGACCTTTTAGAACACCCCAAAAAAGATGTCCTTTTCATTATAGAGGACTGGAATGCAAAAGTAGGAAGTCAAGAAACACCTGGAGTAACAGGCAAATTTGGCCTGGTAATACCGAATGAAGCAGGGCAAAGGCTAATAGAGTTTTGCCAAGAGAATGCACTGGTCATAGCAAACACCCTCTTCCAACAACACAAGAGAAGACTCTACACATGGACATCACTAGAAAGAGCAGATAGTAGATCCTAAATCAGCCTAAGAATAAAGGAGAAAAGAAGACAGAGGTGGTATAAAACAAGAGATAAATAAGCTTTCTCTTTTTTAACTGTTACAGGGTTGGTGTGTGCCTGCTCAGTCACTTCAGTGTGTCAGACTTTTTGTGACCCGATGGACTATAGCCCACCAGGCTCCTCTGTCCATGGGATTCTCTAGGCAAGAATACTGGAGTGGGTTGCCATGCCCTCTTCGAGGGGATCTTCCTGACCCAGGATTCGAACCCAGTGTGCCTGCATCTCTTGCATTGTAAGCAGATTCTTTACCCACTGAGGTACCTGGGAAAATCAAATTATTGGTAGGTAATTACAATTTTAACAAGTAATACTCTTTAAAAAATTGTTTTTTGTTTAGTAGTGCAGCATTATCTAAGGCAAATGATTTTCTTCTCTTGAATGATAGACAAAAATGGCTTATTTTGTGAGATATGTACAGATTTTATTTAGTTTTTCAAAAATACATCATCACCTGCCTTTGAATATTTATATTTTTTGCCAGTGCTTGAGGTGTTTTTGTATTTTTTTTTTCATTTTGTTATCACTTTGACTCAGATTCAATATTTTCAAAGCAATTGGTCTAGTTTTGAGGTTTAGCCATTTTGTCAAAGAACAAAATCAAGACTTCTTGTCACAGAGTAAATGTATATATATGCAAACCTAAGATATACACACATATACTTACGATCCGGTATTTTAGATAGATAGTAGATAATGAACACATACATGATACCTGCTTTGAACATATCAACAACAGAGACTATTATAGAGAGGCTTGCAATATGCCTAAGGCCTCTAAACCTTTTTCATTTCACTTCGAATTCAGTGCTATTTTAATTGTAGACTATTATTTATTGCCTAGGTCCACCTATTTCTTGATTCTTTTCTAGATTAAATATATACTTTTTGATAAAGCTTTTAAGACTGAAAAATCCATTTCCCAAATATCCAGGCTCCACTTTTTTCAACACTCCACAAAAAATTTTCTTGATTTATAATCTGAAGGCTGCTTACGTGCTCTTGCTGCTTGTTTTATTCCTTTCCCAGAAAGAAAGAAAAATTGGGGAAAGAAACTGAATGTTTAGCCTAGGTCTTGGAGCATTTGCCCTCGGGACAAACGTTTTCTCTGCTCAGTCAGGTGGTAAATGCACCATAGCAAAATCTGTCCTTGAAAAGGAGGTCTTCAAAAGTCTAGTTGAGCTGGTCAGGGCACATGTCAGTGTGTCTAATTCAGCATTGTGTTTTAGAGAATTGATTTGGCTACAGTGCTGAGACATGTCACCAAGTGAAGATGATCTGAAGCAAAGAAGACATATTAAACTTGTCTGATTTCTGTATTTATCTATCCAGTGAATTTGGAAATAAGAGAGAGAATTGATAATTTTAAGCCAAGTCTAAATGTCTGATAGTATGGCAGCCATGTTGGAATATATAGGCAAAAATAATAAAATAAATACTTTAGGGCTAGAACTGTGAAAGGCAGAGGGAGCAGTATAACAGATGGAACACTGAGTAGTTGGAACAAGGATGGCAGTTGCCTCGCTTCAAAGTTTGCCTTTTATGATAAAAGTAAACACTTCCTTTAACTACTGTTAGGCACTTTTTTTATCTTGTTAGAAGAAATTCTACAACATAGCTAAATTTAAAGTATATTTGGACTTGCAAGACAAATTTATATTTATTCATTCACTCACCCACTCATTCATTCTTTTAATAATTATTCCACTTTATATATTTTAGTTTTTAATACTTATCTCTTTTCACCAGAATGTAACTTAATTTCTGCTATATCGCAGTGCTTAGGACACTTTCTGCTATAAATAGGTATTTAATAAATATTGTTGTTTGTTTAGTCACATAATTGCGTCCAACTCTTTTGTGACCCCATGAACTGTAGCCCTCTAGGTTCCTCCATACATGGGATTTCCCAGGCAAGAATACTGGAGTGGGTTGCCAGTTTCTTCTCCAGGGATCTTCCTCACCTAGGGATCAAACCTGTGTCTCCTGGAAGTCTCCTGCATTGCAGGCAGATTCTCTACCACTGAGCCACTGGGGAAGCCTGCTTCCTTAATAATCCCTGGGTAAACAAGTAATATATTATTTAATTAAATTATATGCTATTAATGAGGTATACAAAGAAAATATGAGGAATATACATGACAACCTAAATACAATTCAGGGTTATAGGAATGATATATTTCAGTTGTGAGTGAAAAGTATGAACATGGTACAATAAAAGGAATAGAGTTTTCCTCTTCTCAATTCCCTGATCTGAAACTACTCCTATGTCATCCCTGTGGATATCAGGTGATTATCTATTTTAATGACTTTTTGAAATATATATAATTGCATGCAGAAGATATTTAAATTGTACAATTTGATCAGTTTTGAAATATGTGTAAGCTTATGAAAATCATCACCATAATCAAGATAGCAAATATTCTCATCACACAAAAAGGTTTTTTGTGCCCTTTTCTAATCCCATTCTTTCTCCTGCTCTGTCTGTAGGTGATGACTAACTTGTTTTTGATCATTCTAAACAAGCTATAATTGTTTTATATTTATTTATAAATATATGTTGTTTTATATTGTTTATGACTGTTTATGCTGTTTATATTTATTTATATTTTATTTAATACTCTAATTTTATATTAATGATTCATGTAGTACAAATTTGTTTTTGCTTGGCTTTTTTCTCTAAGCATAATAACTTTGAGACTCATAATCTTTGCTGTTGTGGATTAACATTTTTAAATTGCTGAAATATTCCATTGTAAGAATATACTATAATTTGTGGACATTGAATAGAATATATATGATTGTGAACAGCTGGATCATTTTTAGTTTTGAGCTATTGCAAAAAGTTACTATAAACATTCTTGGAGGAGGGAATGGCAACCCATTCCAGTATTCTTGCCTGGAAAATCTCACGGACAGAGGAGCCTCGCAGACTACAGTCTATGAAAAGGGTCAGACACCCCTGAGTGACTAACACACAAGTAAAGTTGCTACAAACATTCTTGTATAGTATTTTTTTTACATGAATATACCCTTTTTTTTCTCTTGACTAAATTGCTAAGAGCCAGTTGCCTCAGTCAGACAATAGGACATGTCCACATTTTGAGAGACTGACCAATGTTTTCCAATATGATTCTACCATTGTACCTTCCCTCCAAAGTGCAAGACAGGTCCCATGGCACTGGATTCTTAACAACACTTGATGTTTCCTTTTTATTTTTTTTTAAGTTTAGCTCTTTTTAAAAATGTATAGTAGCATCTTACTGTGGTTTTAGTTAGGATTTCCTTGTTAACTAATTATTTCAACCATTTTGTTCACACTGTCATTTGTTATTTTTATTCTTTTATGAAGAGTCTGATGATCCCCTGGAAGAGGGCATGGCAACCCACTTCAGTATTCTTGCCTGGAGAATCCCATGAACAGAGGAACTTAACAAGCTACAGTCAATAGGGTCGCAAAGAGTCTGACATGACTGAATTGACTTAGCACGCACGCATGCATGAAGTGTCTGGTAAAATTGTTAAAAATCAAACGAACAATAAATAGAGATTTAAGGGTGGTGGCCGCTGTGAGAGATATAAAGGAAAATGTGATGAGAAAGTACATACTGCAGTTTTCTTAAGTACCATTAGTGCTTTGTTTGGTAAGTTTGATGATGGGGGAAATTTTTTAGTATTATTCATGATTAAAAGTTCACTTAAAAGATGAAAGAAAACTGTTGCTAACCACCATCTGGGAAATTGTCATGGGTAACTTCCGTATCTGATACCTAAATGATGTTTTGATAGAGTTTGTACACAAAGAGAGCTGATGAATTCATGGACTTAAATCTAAAGTTTCCAATTCTTAATATTAATTAATTTCTATGTAGTAAGGCTTTAATAAAAATCTTTTGAGTGTTTGAATGACACATGAATATGGATATTCATTCAAGGGTCAATAACATTCATTACTGCAATATATTCTGAGAATATAGCACTATTTACATAGTTATAATTTTGTTTTGATAAGCAAAATAAAAATAACTGGAAATACAAAAGAGATGTCCTTTTTTCTCTTTAAGTTGAAGGACTGGATTCTTGAGCTTCTTATTATGATGTATACTCTTGTGCATAAATCTTTGAAATTGACCAATAAAAAAATATGAACTCATGTTATCCCATATTTTATGGAAATTAGATGTAGCAACTTGAATCCTTTAACACAGGACAAGTGCAGGATACTTTTTGAGTCACAAAGTTTTGCATATCTTAAATGTTTGGATCCCATGTGTTCTACTCTTGACAGCTATGATGCTGAAGTGAAATAAATGCAACAAAAAATTCCTTGGATTTGAGTTTGAAAAAAAGTCATAGTTATTTCAGAACCTCTGCATTTAATGGAATAAAATGACCCTGCCTTCATAGGTTCAACTAAAAAGTGACCCATGCTTTGAGTAAAAGGAAAAAGAATAGAGAGTTAGGAAAGATTGAGGTAACTCAGCTGATCACATTGGAAGGTGCTAAGTTCTCTGGGTACTGTCCCAGGTCAGAACTCCATTCCCATAGGCCCAGGTTAACTGAGACCCAATATCTACTAGAGTCCAATAACTAGTGATCCCTGTTCCAGCTTCACTTGCTCCTGCTCTATGTTCCCCATATACATGCCTTAGGTGTCTCACATGTCTGTAATTCTACTTCTAAAAGTGTCTTGTGATGCCTCATGTCTAAGCCAATAAAATATTACATTAGGAATAATGAGCAACTACACAAGACCTTCCGTTTCAAAGCCTACATTTTCAAGCTATGTTCTCCAAGAGAACTCAAAACTGCATTGTCTGCCATGGTTCAATAAGAAAGGTACACTGTTTAGGTATGTTGATTTGAATATCAGATATTTATAAATATCTTATTGTGTAACTCTTTTTTCCTTTGAGAGATTAATATAAAATGTAGTGAATTGGGATGAAAAATTATATTTCCTCAGAATAAGCAAAAATGTATACATTGGGGACTTCCCTGGGGCTTCCCTGGTGCCTCAGATGGTAGAGCATTTGCCTACAGTTCAGGAGACCCAGGTTTGATCCCTGAGTTGGCCCTGGAGAAGGGCATGGCAACCCATTCCAGTATTCTTGCCTGGAGAAATCAATGGGCAGAGGGGCGTGGTAGGCTACAGCCCATGGGATCACAAAGAGCAGGGCATGAGTGTAACACTGGTGCTCCAGTGGTTAAGCCTCTGAGCTTCCAATGCAAGGCGTGCAGGTTTGATCCCTGGTCAGGGAACTAAGATTCTACATGCTGCATGATGCAACCAACAGAGAAAAATATATATGAATTTTATAATATTCATTGAGAACAGAAATTTATAATCAGCTAGTACAGCATCATACTCACCACATAAAGGAGAAAGCTGACTGGTGGTGGCTAGTGATGGATTAAAGATGTCAAAACCCTCAGGAGCAGAGCTAGAATTGGACCTGCTAGAATTCTAGCAGAGCTAGAACTGTTAGCTGTTCTAGCCAACAGTTGCTGGCATTCAGCATCTTATAGAACACTTTTGATTTTTAACACAAAAAGAAGGAAACCGAGAGAGAAATAGGCAACAAGAATACAGAAATACCTATCACCTTTTGCTTTTCTTTTCCTTTTAAAACTTGTTTCTAAAAATTGTTACTCTCTCATTTCTATTCACATAAAAATCAGTTTTCCTATCCAATATGTCTTAGTATAATAACTTACTGAAAAAATTCATACCCATGCAATTATTTCTAACGTCCCTAGACAATTTTATTTTTAAAACTTAAGTGTTAAAAAAGGAAAGGCATTTATATTTCTGCCATATAGAGTAGATTAGAAAATAGTTTTGTACTTTGGAGAGTTAACAATATAAGTACACATACAGAAACAATACCTCAAAATTAGGTATTGTTTAACTGAAGCTTTGACAGCCCATTTCGTTAGTATCTTCATCCATAATAAAACCTCTTTTTTGGTAATAAAACCTTTCTGAAGGGACAATTGGTGGCAGGAGGAAAGTATCTTAGAAATGTTACTCGACTTTCTATAGTTATCTCTTTAAAAAGTAGCACTGTGTCTCAAACAAGAGATTTCACAAGTTAACATTTTTGACTGACTCTACTCTCACAGAACAACTTAAAGTTTGACAGTTTCATGAATTGTAATGACTGAAATAATTGCAAGTATCCCTCATTTTGCAAATTTTACTTCATGCATTTCACTTTTGCAAAAGACCTACATTAGCACCTCTGTTTGCTAACCAAAAAATCTGAAGAGAATATTCACTTTTATGAAAAGAAAAAAAAAAAGGTAAAAAACTAAAGTAGCATTCAGTGTTTGTTTGGCAGTGAGCCATTACAAAGGCCGTGTACATCTCAAGCCGTGAGAGTGGCACCACCGGGTTCCTTCCCCAGGAACCACACTCTGAATCTTGGCATCCAGTCACCACAGCTTTGAACTGTGTCTGTGAGCATCTGTGCTTCATCTCGATTAATTTTGTGACACTCTTAGCAAGATGTGTTCTAGATATACTTGCTTTTTTCCTTTACTCCATTGTGGCTTAGGAAAGGTTTCAAAGGAACATTCTTCTTCAGGGAGTGGGGGATAGTTGTATTTGGTTTAACAATAATTGTATTTTTAACAAAAAAGACAAAAACTTACTGCAACAATGTTTGGGGATGAAAAATAAATGTTTTCAACAATCATTGTTTAAATACTTGCAAGTATTTTAATCAATATAGAGTTTCTCAGTTCCTCAGTGTGGAATTCTCAATGTTCTCACTGTATCTTGGGAAGCCTAGTAAAAATGTTATACAGTATACTGAAATCCATATGCTATCTCTATGTTTTAGTACTATGACAATATATATTTAGTTTTTATATTCAGGTATTATCTAATATCTTTTCTCAGATAACTTATTTAATTTCTCCTTTTCTACCTCTTTCTCAAGTTTATTAAAGAAATTCAATTTCATCTTCTTTACTCTTCTGAATGTAAACTTGGATCTGACATTATTGCTCTATTTACCAAATTTACATATTTAATTTCTGCCTTCCCACTTAAGAAGTCAATTGTCCTACATCTATAAAATATCTTACTGTCATTTTATGTCCTGGGTGAATATTTTCATTCTGATAGCTGGTAGAATCTAAATAGCTGTTGAGTCCCAACTTAGCAGATATGACAAACTTTCCTAACTCTATTTTACACACTGCTTTCTATAGGTGAAACATAATCTTGCTCCGTTATTTTTTCTCATGTAAAATATGTGTCTCAGACCTGGTTGCCACTGGCAAGGTGAGCCGTAGACAAGGACTGATTTTGTAGGAGTTTCAAAGACAGAAGTTGGAGAGTGGGGACAGTAAAACAGATACGAGGAAAAGTCTATAAGTATTTAGTCAAACAGTAGGCAACCGAGACTCAATCTTGCTGACCTTTTGAGGAACTGTCTAGAGCAAAAATAACGATTCATAGAAGCAAAAAGAGAGGGAAAAGTGCATTATTTGGCCACTAGCATCAATTGTTCAAGGATTGCTGCACAGTGTTCCCTAGAACTACCAAGACACATGTGATTGAAACCTGGACAGGCTATGGCAGCTGTCAAAGGAATTTGGGGAAAGATGTATAAGTTGTGATTCAAGCTGCTGTCAGTTACAACTGTGACAAGCTGCTTGCTAAATAAAGTAAGAAATAATGTAAAAGATGTGCTGAAATGATGAGAGGTGGGACATAGTGATGTCTGAATCCAGAGGTGTAAATAATCCTTGTTGCTGTTTAATGTGTCCTTAAAATATAGTATGGTCCCAGAAGATAAAATCTTGAACTAATTCTTCATATTTTTCTTTGCTGATAATATTCATTACATAGGAATTGTTGAACTGTTATTGTTTAGTCACTAAGTCCTATCTGACTCTTTTGTGACTGCATGGATTGTAGCCAGCCAGGCTCCTCTGACCTTGACATTTCCCAGGCAAGAATACTGGAATAGGTTGCCATTTCCTTCTCCAGAGGGTCTTCTCAACCCAGGGATCAAACCCACATCCCCTGCATTGGCAGGCGGATTCTTTAACACTGAGCCACCAAGGAACCCTGGTTGAATACTGTCATTCATTTATCCACTGATTCAATTATAATAAAATTATTTAACATGTATAATATAGAAGTAATTGAATACTCACTTACTTTATCTTACACTGGGTTTCCCTCATAGTTCAATTGATGAAGAATCCGCCTGCAATGCAGGAGACCTAGGTTCAATCCCTAGACTGGGAAGATCCCCTGGAGAAGGGAAAGGCTACCCACTCCAGTATTCTGGCCTGGAGAATTCCGAGGCCTGTATATTTCATGGGATCCCAAAGAGTCAGATGTAACTTTCACTTTTCATCTTACATTGCATGTTGCCAATTTTTCTTTGTATTTATGAACAATTAGATCTTTGTTGTTGATTGTGTATTTCAGCTGGAATGTTTAAAAATAACCCCCACCCCCCCAAAAAAATAAGCCAATATAGACTCCATTTCTATGAAAATGGAGTTGAAACCCTTATTTTATTCTTCCCTCTCAGTTCAGGTCAGTTCAGTCACTCAGTGGTGTCTGACACTTCACAACCCCATGAACTACAGCATGCCAGACCTCCCTGTCCATCACCAACTCCCTGAGTTTTCCCACTGCTGCTACTGCTAAGTCGCTTAAGTTGTGTCCAACTCTGCGTGACCCCATGGACTGTAGCCTACCAGGCTTCTCCATCCATGGGATTCTCCAGGCAAGAACACTGGAGTGGGTTGCCATTTCCTTCTCCAATGCATGAAAGTGGAAAGTGAAAGTGAAGTCGCTCAGTCGTGTCTGACTCTTAGCGACCTCATGGACTGCAGCCTACCAGGCTCCTTCATCCATGGGATTGTCCAGGCAACAGTACTGGAGTAGGGTGCCATTGCCTTCTCCCAGTTTTCCCACTAAGTACCACTAAAAATCATAGAAATTAAATCTTATGCTAATAGTAGATAAAACAAACATGAAAACTCTGAAAGAGGAAGAGAAGAAGGCAAGTGGCTAGAGATTTGGGGACCCAGGGAATGCTTTAATTGTAAGTTCCAAAGGTACCATGTCGATCTAAAAGAGATCCCTGATTTTACTTTCTTTCTTTCCCTGTTGATGTGTCTTTCTCAGCAGGTCTCACATAAATCCAATATTATTTTTCTATTACCTCTGAGATTCTTTCATTCTTCAATAAATTAGGTTCACTTAAAAGCTTCTGGAAGGAGAAACAATGAAAGGCTACCTAGGATCAGATTAGACTTTATAGTTCTTAACTTCCCTTGTTCATGTTGCCTTAAGTTGATCAGGAGCTACTGGTTTATAGTAAAGGGGTTTATCGCTGTGATTAAATTTGCTGTGATCAAAAAATCAGGAATGTTTTGCCTAAGCAATCCTCAATCCCCATTAAAATAGCCTTCAGGGCCAGGATTAAACTAGTCCTAGAGCATACTCTATTTAAAACAAATAGCTTGCTTAATCAAATAATAGCTCCCCTAAAGAGCTCACTCAGTGAATGAACCTTTTCCTCTTAGGATTCTCTTTACTGCACCCAGATGTAATTTCTTTGCCAACTGCCTCTGGCAATTTTTTTTTTTTTTTTTGTCTTTTGTCTTAATGTACAGATTATAAAATCCTATATTCATTTACCATAGTCTTCAGTGATTCCTCACTGAACAGTTTTCTGTTGAGTAATGTTTTACCCTATGGAAATCAACTATTTTTCCTACCTGACCTAATGCACCTAAGCAATCATTTAAAATAAATTATATTGTGGTATATACAGGTTCAGTCAACAGCAACAATTTATCAAGTATCTCCCATTTCTTAAATGATTTTTAATTGACTATTAATCAAGGCATTTACCTCTGATTACTAGATACTTCAATAAGCATGCTAGCAGAACACATTTATTAAACAGAATATTTGCCCCACAGCACTTTTTGCCCACATAGGTGGTTAAGCCACATCAAACCACTTAGAAGAATCTCTACCACTTCAGATTCAGACACTTCAGATTCAGATCCATCCTGGAGTCATTTTTTGGTTCCTTTATTATTATTTTCTTTGTTTTTGACCACAACTGCCTCACAGTTGGGTGAACTTCACTCTTCACAATTAACTTATTCTTCTAGAGTTTGTTTCCCAATCAATGAAAGAGTAACAATCCTCTATATTTTACAATGTTGTTAAAAAGATTCATTATGCCCCAAACAGTAGTGCATCATTCTAAGTAAATGTTTAGAGAATTTATGGATCTCTTCTCCCTGACTCTTATTTGTCTATCTACTCATACCCTCCTTTCACTTCCCTGCCTCTCTCTCTCTCTTAAGTTCTTTTCTCTCTGTTTCCCCTAAAAATTATCATTTTGCTTCCTGCTACTTCTGGATTTTTTACTTTTGTATTTTTAGCCAAATTTGCAAGGAACAATGACACAAGAATATAAGCTGTTTGTGATGATGTAACATATATAAATAGTTAGGCAAATTGTCTCAAATCTTGGTTTTGTTCTATGTCATGACAAAGAAAGAATCAAATTCATTCTAGTTGTGGCTGATTTTGGTTGTTGCTGTTGTAATTCTTGTGGTTGTGCGTGCTGACTCGTTTCACTCATGTCCGACTCTTTGTGATCCTATGGACTATAGCTGGCCAGGCTGCTCTGTCCATGGGATTCTCCAGGCAAGAATACTAAGTGTGTTGCATATAGGGTCATCGTTATCATCTTTCTAAATTCCGTATATATGGGTTAATATACTGTATTGGTGTTTTTCTTTCTGACTTACTTCACTCTGCTCCAGTTTTATCCACCTCCTTAGAACTGATTCAAATGTGTTCTTTTTAATAGCTGAAAAATAGGGATGCGGTGGGGAAGGAGGTGAGAGGGGGGTTCGGGATGGAGGACACATGTACATCCCTGGTTGATTCATGTCAATATATGGAAAAAAAAAAAAAAAAACATCAAAATACTATAAAGCAATTAGTGAACAGTTAAAATAAATGAATAAAAAAAAAAATACTAAGTGTGTTGCCATGCCCTTCTCCAGGGGATCTTCCCAATCCAGGGATTGAACCTATGTCTTTTATGTCTCCTGCATTGGCAGGTGGTTCTTTACAATAGCTCCACCCAGAAAGCCCACTTTTTGTGGTTATGAGTTTTGATAATAATTTTTTTTGCTTGTGTTTTTACTTAAGGGATCATCTTGGTAAAATTCTCTTCAGAAACATTACTTCTAGGTTTGGTTGACATTTTACCACAATATTTGAAAAACTACTCATAAGTGTTATTTTTAACCATTATTGCTACTGTCATTGGAAATAATAATTTAAATGGATTTCTTAAATTAATTTATTGCATAATACAATCCAGTCATTATATCAACATTACATATATTGCTGTATTTAATCCCTCAAAAATTTAAAGAAATCAGAAGCTGAGTCTAAAGAGGTTTGAGTGCCGAAGAATTGATGTTTTTGAACTGTGGTGTTGGAGAAGACTCTTGAGAGCCACTTGGACTGTGAAGAGATCCAACCAGTCCATCCTAAAAGAAATCAGTCCTGAATATTCATTGGAGGGACTGATGCTGAAGCTGAAGCACCAATACTTTGGCCACCTGATGTGAAGAACTGACTCATTTGAAAAGACCCTGATGCTGGGAAAGATTGAAGGCGGGAGGAGAAGGGGACAACAGAAGATAAGATGATTGGATGGCATCACCGACTCAATGGACATGAGTTTGAGCAAGTTCCAGGAGTTGGTGATGGAGAGGGAAGCCTGGCTGCTGTAGTCCATGGGGTCACAAAGAGTTGGACATGGCTGAGTGACTGAACTGACGGACTGAAAAGAATATAGTTAATGAATGGCACATCCAGAATTGCAACCTATCCTCAACCAATTGTTATCCTCAATCAATTTTTTAAAAGGATCATATGGTATTTAATCAAGGATATTGTCACTTAACGCCTTTGTCTCCTTTATTTTAACTTTTTGTTTTGCTTTTTGCCAGTAAGTCTTGTCTGAATTTTTTGTGACCCCACAGACTGTAGCCTACCAGGCTCATCTGTCCATGGGATTTCCCAGGCAAGAATACTGGAGTGGGTAGCCATTTTCTTCTCCAGGGAATCTTCCTGACCCAGGAATGAAATCCACATCTCCTGAATTGGCAGGCAGATTCTTTACCTCTGGGCCATCGTAACAATTTCACTTCAAATTTCTTTTATCCATTTTCCATAAATATTCAAAGTGAAACATTTAAAATAAAAGTCTTATTGTGACCTTTCTCTTTTTTCCTCCTAAAGTCCATCTATGGTCCCCTATTGTTTTGGTGTAAAGTCCAATTTTCCAAATTAGTGCAGGATCTCTCCATAAAATGTTCTCTATTTACCATCTATATGTGCCAAGTCAAACTATACACACTTCTTTCTGCAAATCATGATTCCTCAAGCTGGTTGACATCTGTACATGTTGCTCTCTGTCTGGATTTCTCCTCTAGCTCTCATTCCCTAATTCCTACTCATCTTTCAAGACTAAGTCCATCTATTATCCACTCAAGGAATTTGTCTTTGATTTACAAATGGCAACCCACTCCAGTATTCATGTCTGGAAAATCCCATGGACCAAAGAGCCTGGTGGGCTACAATCCATGGGGTCGCAAAGAGTCAGACACAACTGAGCGACTTCTGTGTGTGTGTACCCAGGCTAAGTGAGATGTACATAACTGGTTGCTCTCAGAACACCTGGAGTAAATTTCTACTTTAAGGTCAATTCTACTTTTGATGATTTTGCCTGTTGTATATAGTAGGATATGATCTGCTTGAAGGCAGGATTGTGTTTTATTCTCTTAGCACAATGCCTGCCCCTGAGTTTACAAAACAACCAGTTGATTAGAATTAAATGAAATCAAATGCCTATTGGAAAAATACACTGCCAAATCAGAGCTATCAATTACTTTACTTATTCTCTGAAATTTCTCTGTAAGACTAGAGCCACTCTGATGCTGTAAGTGTGTAGGAAAACTCCATCTCTGCCAGTGGCTAAGACACTGATGCTCCTGACTCAAGGGTGTCAAGGATGACAAGGGTAATGAAATAAATAATACCCATATGCAAATTTTCAGACACAATCAGCCATGATCTTCAACATCAAGAAGACCAGAGGTATCAAAAGGATACTTATACCATGTGAATTAGTCAGAAAACAAAAACTAATGAGTAAAAGGTACAGTGTCTAAAAAGGGCTTCCCTGGTAGCTCAGCTGGTAAAGAATCTGCCTTCAATGTAGGAGACCCTGGTTGGATTCCTGGGTCATGAAGATCTGCTGGAGAAGAGAACGGCTACATATTCCTGTATTCTGACCTGGAGAATTTCATGGACTGTATAGTCCATGGGGTGATAAAGAATCTGACAAAATGGAATGACTTTCACTTTCATCAGGGAAGATGCTAGTTTAACTGCTTTGTGGTATATTCTTCAAATTTGATTGTTTCTAGTTTGACACCCCTCATTCTATATGTATCAAGAATGCAACCCTAAAAGCAACTACCAAATATTATGATTCTCATATTTTTTACACATGGTTAAATTAGTTTTCATTCTTACCAAGCAAAAACATCTTGAGGTTATATTAACTAAAATTCCCACTCAATTCCCATTCTTTCAGCTGAAGTAAAATGCAGCTGTCAGTAGATATGGATGGGTGTTGGATGTAATTACATACAAGTCTACTATAGCAGAAGAATGCCAGCTTTTCCCTTGCCTAATAATTCTCATTATTCTGTTTTGGATCCTGTCCAAATCTCTGAGGATAATTTTGAGAAGGAAAGTCCAAAATGGACTCCACAGTTCTAGTCGTCAGATTTTTAATAAGAAGATGATTTCTCTAACTGAAGTTTACTCTCTTTTCTGCCCCTACAGCTTTAACCTATTTGAGAGGAATGGTGAAGGAGATATTTATAACATCCCTCTTTCTGAGTTTCTGCATTCAGCTTTTCCATTATAGAATAGATAGCAAGTATACTGTACCTGATGCAACTGCCAGTGAGCCCTGTTTAACTCAGCCTATGAGTTTGCGGTAATTAATGCAAGAGTAAGAAGGATTGGAAAGTTTGCAGACCAGCATTTCTGAAGCCTGAAATTCCTTAGTCAGTAAATGCATGTCTCAAATTGGTATATTAGGTTATCAAAGAAGTTTTAAAAACCTGGGGACTGAGAGTAAGCAGAATCTACACATTGTAATATATATCCTTGCATGCTAATGTATTTGTAGAATTTTGTTCACCAGTTGCTACAGATAATGTTCTCTAGACAGGCAATTATTATTGCTACTTTCTTAGAACCATAGTAGATGATTTGTTTAGTTTTGACATAAGTTGGATTATTTGGATTCTACAATCCTACATTTCATATGCAGTACTGTATCTTCTTAAAACAAACTCAGTGAAGACAGATTTAATGCAGATTTGCACCTAGCAGTCTGTCAGCATTCTTAAATATTTTATTATCAGAACTAACAAAAATAATTTTCCAAGTCCCAAGTTTATGCTGTTAGCTGAGCTGAAATCACATTTAAAAATGATCCATACCTTTTTAGGTCAACATCTAAATGAAAAGAAAGAGAAAAGGCAAAGACATGGGACTTCAGACCACAAAATTTCCCAGTCTATGATTATATACTCTTACATCTCCTATGACATGATAGACACAAGACTTATCTAATTGGTTTTAGGGAAATATTTATAGGACACTGAGGTCTGGAACACAAAGACTTTCAAAATGTCTACAGTCAGTGCTTCTAGAGAGAGTATTTCCACACTGAAATTAGGTATTGCTGTTTAAAACAATGGTTGGGAATAGAATGAACTAAGGTGAATTGGGGAGAACAAATGTAATTATCTAATTTCAGTTTCAGTTGAACTTCATGCATAATATGCTGACCACTGTAATCAAATTAAAAATCAAAGACAGAGTCTCTTGTGTTACAGCTTCTTCAAGGACCTGTTCTCCAGTGGTTACCAATCTCAATCCTCAATAAAGCTATTGATACTGGAGAGGGGTTCCAAAAGGCCAGATATCTTAGCTGTTGAGGAAGCTGAAAATACACAAATAAGACAGAAGCACTATGGAAAAGACAGAATATTGAAAAAGAACATTAATTTTTAACTGACACTTCTCATTCTCCCAACTCTTTGTCTGGATAATGATTGCTTTTTCAAAAGATTTTGCAATATTGATTTTACATTTAAAATATAAAGATAATGTATATTTTTCTCTTTGGGGATTGATCAAAATTGGTCTTTCGTTATCAACACATACGTTTATTTAAGCTTTCTAATTGTATTACTGATGAGATGTTCACTTAAAAAAATGTTAGTAAGTCAGGGAAACTCTATGAAAAAGAGAACTTCTGAATTAACTAGAAACATTATAGAACTGAATTACTCACTTACTACTTTACAAGTCCAATGATAACAGAATTTTCCAGAACTTCTGTCTCTGAACATGTCCAAACTTGTTGTTTCTTCACTAGCCATACTTCTGGAGAAGGCAATGGCAATCCGCTCCAGTACTCTTGCCTAGAGAATACCACGGACAAGAAAGCCTGGTGGGCTGCTGTCCATCGGGTGGCACAGAGTCAGACACGACTGATGCGACTTAGCGTGCAGGCATACATTGGACAAGGAAATGGCAACCCACTTCAGTAATCTTGCCTGGAGAATCCCAGGGACAGAGAAGCCTGGTGGGCCGCCGTCTATTCGGTCGCAGAGAGTCGGACACGACTGAAGCGACTTAGTAGCAGCAGCTGCAGCAACAGCAGCAGCAGCAGTCATACTTCTGGCTACTATTATAATCACACCTCAGATCATGAATTTTTGAGTCCTAACCTAGGTTAATTGGCACAAGTGAAAGTCGCTCAGTCGTGCCCGACTCTTTGCAACCCCATGGACTATACAGTCCATGGAATTCTCCAGGCCAGAGTACTGGAGTGGGTAACATTTCCCTTCTCCAAGGGATCTTCCAACCCAGTGATGGAACCCAGGTCTCCTGAATTGGCACAGTGCTTGGTATAAATGTTCATAGGTGCTGTTCCTATACTATTAATAAGACGGCTAGCTAACAATACCTACATGAACCACATAAATATAACCCATTAAATTTAAATTAAATATATTTCCAACTCAACATCACTTACATTAATCAAAAACAAAAATTTCAGTCTGACAACAGAAAATAAAAGGAACTTGGAGTAGAAGGAGACAGTATTTTTAACTGACTTCAGCTAAAATATTGCATTGTGAAGAACTTGCAAATAAACAAAACCAAGTCATCGCTAAGGTCCTTTCAAGGTTTTGGAAAGGGTTCATTTAAGTAGAGCCCTGAAATCTGTGTTTATTTAATTTCACAGTGAATCCATTTTTCACTCTATACTTTAAGAACTACATGGTAGGATTAAAAGAGAGGGAGAGAAAGAAAGAGAAATAGAAATGAGTTAGTGTAATTGATGAAAAATGGGAAAATGAAAAGAGATAGAATAAACATCAAGACTTGGTACAGTACAAAGAGCTCTCAGCTAAGGATAATAATCATAACAATAACTAAAAATTTCGTGACAATTGCTATGTGCTTTTTTTGTTAGTGTGTTTTCTATCTCGGAGAAAAGACCCTACAATTGCTAGCTATAACTATAATTAACATACTATGGACTATAATTAACATATTATAACATAATATAACATATTATGGACTCAATCTGTCATCTTATAAGCATCAAACCCTTGCTTTGTAAATTAGAGTACTTTGTACAGAATCTGAACTCTAGAAGTGAACAACACTTCATCCACATTTTAACTCATAATGAGGTTTTAGACTTGATTCTTAGAAGACACGGAACTCATATACAGTCCATCTGTGCAAAGCTATTTCTTTTGGATTAATTCAACATGCTAAGTACAATTTCTATACTCATAGAAACACGTATGGGTAATTTATGGTGCATGCTGGGAGGGACTGGGGGCAGGAGAAGAAGGGGACGACAGAGGATGAGATGGCTGGATGGCATCACTGACTCAGTGGACGTGAGTCTGAGTGAACTCCAGGAATTGGTGATGGACAGGGAGGCCTGGTGTGCTGCGATTCATGGGGTCACAAAGAGTCGGACACGACTGAGCGACTGAACTAAACTGATGGTGTAACATCTTGCTTGGAAAGTACATATAGCTGTTTTTGTTGTTGTTGTTGTTGTCTCTGTTATAACAGAAACATAAAGGCAGACAGTGGAATCTACAGTGATTTGAAAGTGCAAACCTCTAGTGGAAAACATTAGTGGCTGATATCTTGCTTATAAAATTTGTGAGGGTATTTCCAGAAATACCCTCCTCACACTGCACTCCCACTAAGTAGGATTTTTATTGGATTGTAGTGTTTTTCTTGTTGTTACCATTGAACTGTTAACAATATCACTTCCCAAAATACAACTTTTGGAAAAAAGTACCTTCTAGAAATGATATTTCAAAAGTGTTGGTATATTAGCTTTTGGTTCAGATTTTGTTTTCTTTTTAAAGCAGAGCATCCAAATTATTCCACAAAATATAATCACAGGGCAGAAGATATGGTAGAAACTTAATAGCAAAATCATTTCTCATCTACCAGAAGGATTTTCTCCATTCCTAGGTGTTCAGATATGTGTACTCTGAGTCAGGATGGTTACATTCTCAGCACATCAGAAAGGAAGGACTGGAATATGGAAGGAAAAATGCCCCTAATGTTTACATGTGATATATATGTGATGTAATCATTAAAAAAAAACAACAACAGCAACAACAACAAAACCCTTAATACTTCAATTAACTTCATTATTTTGTACTGGTTTTATTTTGAACCCTAAAGGCTATGATTCACCTTAGAACACTTTCCACATTATAGCTTTATAATTTACAGAGATGTAAAGTGCATAAAGTCTTTCAGACTCGCCTAGAATTGCTAATGCTGCTGCTGCTGCTAAGTTGCTTCAGTCGTGTCTGACTCTGTGTGACCCCATAGACGGCAGCCCACCAGGTTCCCCTGTCCCTGGGATTCTCAAGGCAAGAACACTGGAGTGGGTTGCCATTTCCTTCTCCAATGCATGAAAGTGAAAAGTGAAAGTGAAGTCACTCAGTCATGTCTGACTCTTAGCGACCCCATGGACTGCAGCCCACCAGGCTCCTCCGTCCATGGGATTTTCCAGGCAAGAGTACTGGAGTGGGGTGCCATTGCCTTCTCCGTTTTTGCTAATTGCAAGCACAAAATTCCCCAAAGTTTAACACTTTGAAACAGAATGAATGGCCTCAGGCTATTGCAAATTTGAAGGGGAAAATGTATATATTACATCCCCTTCTCCTGACAGATCAATTTAGAATGCCAATGATCACAACTCCCTAGAATCACTGCATTATCAAAAATGAACCATCACAAAAAACTTGAATATATTTGAGTAGTTGTAAGAACATCATTTAAAGTAACTATTGTGAGGTGTCAAAATTTCCTTCAACTCCTTGTAAAAAACAAGGCAGTATATTTTCAGTAACCTTTATATTTTAATTTTTCATTAACTAATTTAATTCAAAGTTTTCAGCCAGAGCCACTAAATTAATCATAATAAAGATCTTCAGACTGGATGTGGTCTAGAAGATCAAAAGAAGTCAACTTCTCTAGCAAGTCACAGACACCAACCTTAGCCACTTAACACACAGCAGTACCAAAATTAATACCATGATAAATATTTAAATTTAGCTTATTGATGAAGTTACTGAATACCTAAAGTTGATAAAACTTTTTGAGAATAGTAAAAAAAAATAACACAATTTGAGTAAGATCCTAAAAGAAGTCTCCTATAGCAACACTTCATAATTTTATAGGTTTTGCAGTTCATTTAGGATGAATAAATTTAAAGTGTATAGGGAATAGGGGAAAGGATAGATTGATGCAATAGAAGGAAATGCAAACAAAGATGCTATAAAGAATATTTATGTAGGTATTTTCAAAGAATGCATTGCAATGTAATGCTTCATAGATACAATTCCAAATGTAAAAGTAAAACTAACAACAAAAATATATACGAGTGAATATTGTTAATTAGCAGGTCATACTGAATTCCCATTAAACACTGAAATTAATGTTTCCTAACCATGACCAAGTCTGCAAAGCTTTTGATTGTCTTTACTGTATTAATGTCCAAACACAAAAAAAGATAACAACAACAAAAGGATGAAGAACAACCTCAAGATTAATTTTTTTAGAGCAATGGCACTTTTCTGTGTGCATCAAAATGTAGTGATTTTAATTCAGATTGTACTTATAAACAATTATTATATAAACAATTATTATTGTACTTATAAACAATAATAATATATTATTATTCTTTAAATAATAAACAATTATTTCAGTGATTCTAATGCATGGATAGGGCTATTAGAAAGTTCTATAATATTAAATTACCATTAAAGTAATTATTTTGTCTATTATTACATTATTCATTTCAGTCGCTCAGTCATGTCCGACTCTTTGCGACCCCATGGACTGCAACACGCCAGGCCTCCCTGTCCATCACTAACTCCCAGAGTTTACTCAAACTCGTGTCCATTGAGTCAGTGATTCCATCCGACCGTCTCATCCTCTGTTGTCCCCTTCTCCTGCCTTCAATCTTTCTCAGCATCAGTTGTTCCAATGAATAATTAGGACTGATTTCCTTTAGGATGGACTGGTTGGATCTCCTTGCAGTCCAAGGGACTCTCAAGAGTCTTCTCCAACACCACAGTTCAAAAGCATCAATTCTTTGGTGCTCAGCTTTCTTCATATTCCAACTCTCACATCCACACATGACTACTGGAAAAACCTAGCTTTGACTAGATGGACCTTTGTTGGCAAAGTTATGCCTCTGCTTTTTAATATGCTGTCTAGGTTAGTCATAACTTTCCTTCCAAGGAGCAAGCATCTTTTAATTTCATGGCTGCAGTCACATCTGCCATGATTTTGGAGCCCCAAAAAATAAAGTCTACCACTGTTTTCCCTATCTATTTGCCATGAAGTTATGGGACCAGATGCCATGATCTTTGTTTTCTGAATGTTGAGCTTAAGCCAACTTTTTCACTCTCATCAAGAGGCTCTTTAGTCCTTCTTCACTTTCTACCATAAGGGTGGTGTCATCTGCATATCTGAGTTATTGATATTTCAATTATTACATTATTATTATGTATTAAAGAAAAGTATATGATTCCTTAATTAATGAAACCTGCAAGTAGTAAGAACTCATTCAGGGATTTGATTCTATTATAAATCTGTAAGTAATAAACAAGGTTGCCTAGAGTTTTAATTTCTCTCCTCTCACCTACTGAAGAAACTTCTTAAATGAGCAGAAACTGTGAAAAGGTAGATAAATCAATATAAGCAGAGTATCTTGATAATCAGCAGTAGTCAAAATGAGCATATGGGTCAATCCAGGATTTTTTTAAAAGAAGTTCCCTTTAATCAAGCCAAAATTATACTTTTGATTTTTTATGAATCTTCTCTTTAAAATATTTTAATTCATTTCTAAATTGAGAATTTATAGCACAGATAACCATATTAAATTTCTAATTAAAATCCCAGTATGTTATTTGTATAACCATGACCTAAATTTCAGTGTACTCTTTAAATTTTCAATGGAAAATGTATTCTTCATGTCTGTCTCAGAATAGTTTCTGATTTCACTTAATATCAACTCAGAACATTTTTGACAAAAACAAACACCATTCACAGAGTTTATTCTTCATAAAGCTGAAATTCAAAACCAAGTACTATAGATTCAGAGGGATATTTAGATGGAACAATGAAGTATTTGTCAGCTCTAACCCCTGATTCTAATGTATCTGAAAGGTGCAAAAATAAACATTTTGCTTCGGCTCCAGAGAGAGCTGTGTGTATACCAGAACCAATGTGTTTTCAATGGAGTTTAGGAGGAGCACACTGAGCCACAGCAAAGGTACATACTACGTAACAATAAAAAATAAAAGTGAGAGTGCTGATTACATTTCAAGATTCCATGGGTACCTTAGTCTATCCAGGTTGGTATAAAAATATCATAAACTGGGTGGCTCACAAACAATAAATACTTATTTCTCATAGTTTTTAAGACTGAAAAGCTCAAGATCATGGCACTGACAGATCAGTATCTGGTGAGAGACCAACAGTGCCTTCTTTCTGTGTTCTCACATGGCAGAGGGCCTGGGGGAGTTCTGGGGTCTCTCTGGTAAGGGCATTAATCCTATTTACAGAGATTTTTACCATCATGGACTAATCACTTCTCAGAGACCCCACCTCCTAGTATCATCACCTTGGGTGTAAAGTTACAATATATGAAAAAAGAACCCAGATATGCCTCCATAGCAATGTCACACTGGAATAGTTTAACAGGGAGATGGAGCGTGAGGATTAAGTCCTTGAACTTATAATGAAAACAATTATAGAATTATGAGATCAGTGATACCACTTGAGGAAAGCTTACATTTATAGCAGTAACTGAGTTCAGTAGAAATGTGAGAAAGTGTGTGTTTGATCCCAAACCTATCTTGGCAATATTAAGCCTTGGAGCCCAGAGCTAAGACACTGAAAAACCTCCTGCCTTACTTTAGGAGCAAATTGGCAGAAGGCCTGCATCTGGCTTTATATGGTAGTTTGGTTACCTTGAAGGAAAACTTGATAAAGTTAAAAAGATAACTATATACTATAAATAAAAAACTGGTTTAGGAGCTAAATGAGCAAAATAATGAAAACATTCATTACCTGATGGACTTAAACTTGTATTTTTTTTTTTCCTTCATGAAATGGCATGCAAGTTTTGCAAATAACTTATTTCTCTATATAATTATTTTTAAATACTTATGGGTTTTGGAATCAATTTCTGCTACTTTTGGCTGCACTGCTCATACTCATTTTTATGTTGACCCTGAAAGTTTTCAATCTTGAGTAGAGTACACAGCAAGAGAAGATCTATAGGCTGGACAAGTTTCCAAAATCATTAACTCTTTCACTAAGTCATTCTAAGTTACCAGTTTCCCTGAAGCTCAAAGTATCTTCTGCTGTTTGTTACATCATATAGAACCTATAGCAAGGCTCAGAATCACAGAAGATAGAATTATTCTTTTAAAAAAATAGCTCATGTTGCTTCCTTGATGGTCCAGTGGTTAAGACTCTGTACTGCCAATGCAGGGGACTCAGATTCGATCCCTAGTGCCAGAACTAAGATCCCACATGCTATGCAGTGCAGCCAAAAGATAAATAAAGAAAATAAAACAACTATGAAAATATAGGAAGCATTTATAAATCTGAATCTTAAAAACTAATTTAAATAATAGCTTCTGATTAACTAGTAGACTCTGATAGAAAGGAAACAATGGACTGTGGATGCTAAGCAACCATCACTGGTTGTTATCTCCTTCTGGGACCCATCAATTACCTATAAGCAACAAGGTTCTATCTTCAAGTGAAAGTATATGTGAGGAATGAGCCTGAGTAGGTATTAAAGTCATATACGTATTTCATAGTCATGGAGCTCATCCTATCATCTGGCCTACTCTTGCCATACTGTTGATTTTCCTTCAATCCACTTTCATAATCACACGGAGAGCTCTGTTTAACAATTTGAATATAGATTAGAAAAGTGGTGCAAATATACTTAATAAATACACATGCAACACAAACAGTAGCCTATTATGTAGCTGGCTTCCCTGGCAGCACAGTGGTAAAGAATCTGCCCATCAATGCAGGAGATGCAAGAGAGGTGAGTTCAGTCCCTGTGTTGGGAAGGTCCCCTGGAGTAGGAAATGCCAACTCATTCCAGGAGTCTGGCTTGGAAAATTCCAAGGATAGAGGAGCCTGGCAGGCTACAGTCCATGGGGTCTCAAAGAGTCAGACACAACTGAGCAAGTGTTATGTGAGAGCATTCAGAAGTATCATAGAAAGAAAATATGCTCAGTTACCAAGAAAATAGAAATGTTAAAACTTCTCATGAGCCAAATGTCAAGAAGTGCATCTTGTATTTTACTTTTCCAGGAAGAAAATTGGCATGTTAGAAACTATAGCAATTCATGGAAAAAGGTAAATTTTATGAAAATAATCAAGAGTTTTGAAGGAACAAGAATGAATTATTGATAGTAAGAAACTTGGTGGAAGATGGATTAGAGGGTCATTTCTGGGTGGGTTCAGAATGTGAGAATATGTGGTTTGCAAATGCTCAGCATTATAACTCTAACCACTGTAGAAACTTACTTACTAAGTGTAACAGCTTCAACTGCTTTGGGGATGGGAGTCAGCAAATCCAGTGTTTTCCCAATGAAATTAATATCAAAAAGAACTATGATGGGTGAGAAAGACAGGTAGGCTCTGAATAGTTTCAACAATAGCTTTTTCTTTAGCAAGACTAGACTGACTCTCCTGTTACTGAAGTATAAAACTGATACTAATTATCTTGAGTAGCAAACAACTTCACTCTCCAGCATGATTCCAAAACTGTATAATGGAAATTACAGCAATTCCCACCAAACAGGCTATCAGATCAGTGCCTGACACATGGTATAAGCATTACCTATTATGATCATCATGCCTAGAGGCTCATATGCATTATAATCAGACACAGAAGAGTAGTAATTTACCCCTGATGAAATAACTACTTAAGTTCATTTTACCTGACATGCTAATAGATGACCAAAGCACAGCTTCAATAGTCACATCTACTTTGGGAATACAATTTTTTATCATAAGGTGTATTAAAAGATCTCTCAACTAACTAAAGTGGTGGCTGGAGGAAAAGAAAATGTGAAAGGGGGGATGTGAAAGAGGAGGGATGCTGTAATGCAAACTTCGATTGATTGATTCATTGTAGAATGAGGAAGGTGGTCTCCAACTGATTTCCACCTTTTTCCTTTCTTTCCCAATATCATGTGTAAAAACTGTTGGTATAATTCACCTTTAATATATTTGATTATATGTTGCCAAAAATAAATAAAGAGTTCCTGCATATTGATGTCGATATTGATGGAAACGTTATGTATTTCCCACTAGGGAAAAGGGAAGTCCAGGCCCCATTACCCCAGAGTTAGTTAAGCCAGAGCATATTTTGGGGAATATAAGAGGAAGAAAGATGTATATAAATATTTAGAGTTTAAAATAGTGAAGTGCAGCATTAACTTCTATTTGGTTTCGTTTAACTAGAAACTAAATTACCCCTCTACTTTCAAGAATTCCAAATATGTGAAATTGGAAAAAAAAGAAGTTTATGCCTTTCACTCTCAAAGCTAAAGGGAGCCAGTATTCATTCTCTTCAGCTGCTAGGAGTTGATGCATTGGACTATGGCATTGTCTCAGTCAAGCAGAGGTTCCCAACTGGTCTGGATCAAGTGCTATTGACAGAATCTTGTAACATTTCATGGAGATGATGTCCAGCATGGGTGTCTGTGTCCCCTGAATGATGAACCACCTAATGGTATACACCCAATGAAAGAATTCTCTTTAGACTGTTTCTATTGTATAAAATGGGTAGATTTTTGGATGCCTGGTTTGAAGGCAGGAGGTAGATGCCCCTTAATCCAGGGTAAAGCAATTGGAGATTCATTCCCTGTGGATTGAAACTCCAAGACATGAATGAAAGTGAAAAGTTGCTCAGTCATGTCTGACTCTTTGCGATCCCATGAACTATACAGTTATACAGTCCATGGAATTCTTTCCCTTCTCCAGGGGATCTTCCCAACCCAGGGATTGAACCCAGGTCTCCCACATTGCATGCAGATTCTTTACCAGGTGAGCCACAAGGAAATCACAAGGGAAGACGTAAATAGAAGACAATTAAGGGAGGAGGTTGGGACCTGCCCAGACCGCACATTTCTTTTCTTGAAGTCAGGAGACCTCCCTGACCAAACATACACAGAAAAAAAGCTCCTTGGAAGTCAAAGGGGAGTTATATCAAGGATATTCCCTGCCTATATGACTTTACAGTAAAATCCATCTTGGCTCAGAGAAGCAAGCTCACACATGGGAGGATCCTGGATATATCGAGTACGGACTGTGAACCAGGCAAACTGAAACAATTAGCCAAAGGAAACCCAGAAGAAATGCTCCGTAAAAGAGATTCAAACTGCAATGAGGAAGCAATTCTGTAACTCTCTCTCCCTGAGTCTGTCCATGTGTTTATCCACATGTACTATTCTCTTTTTCCTTTAATAAATAAAAAGAAAAAAGCACACAAGATAAAAAAATAAAAAGCACATTTTATTTACTTGCTTTACTGATTTCTGTCTATGTGGAAATTCTTTTCTGCAAAGCTGAAGGTCCTGGGCCCTGGTCACTGACCACTGATCTAGCAGCTAGGATCTAGTGTTTTCACCACAGTCACCCGACCCCAATCTCTGTCTGGGAACCCAAGCCCCACTCTTAGCTGCTGCAGGCAGAAGCCGTCTGAGATCAATTTCACTTGGTTTCTTTCCATATTCCGACCCTGTTCTCTAAGTTTTCTCTGCTGACCCTTTGGATTACTTAAAATCATTATATTGTTTACTTTCTATGTAAGTAAATCAAAGTTAATTTTGCTTATTACTGATTCTCATCAATAAATATATGATGTGGAATATAATCTATGAAGACTCTGGGACCTGACATCCAGCAGCATATCATTGGTGCTATTAAAGGTTGTTATCCCATTGTTTTTATTTTCTATTGACACAATGGATACAGTAAATAGGTCTGCTAATGACACTATATTCAGTTAAGATAACACTAGTGAAAGTGGAAACTAGCAACTCAAACAAAAACAAAAGCTCAAAAAATAGGCAATATATAGTATTTTATTTTTAATTCATGTATAATCTAAAATAGGTGCTTTTGATCTATAGTTCTACCCTAATTAGTGAGTTTTTTCCAAATTTTTTCATTATACCTCTGCCAACTACAACACATCATAATAAAGATGCTGAACTTGTCTATATAAGTTGACATGATAGGGAGTATGGCGAAAATCCCACTTGGGCAGTTTCCATGGGCCAAGTCTGGAAGTGATGCCTGTCACTTCTGCTTGCTGGACTTCAGTGACACAACCTCACCATGATGCAAGCAACACTGGAAAATGCTCACGATCTCTTTGCCTAAAAGGAGGAAAATGAATTAACAAAGGGTTGACATATCTCTGTGACAAATAATAATCATCCTTTTTATATCTTCTAGGAGCCCCTGGTGTACTAAGCAGTTTATAGCCATAATCTAACTCATTAAGTCTTCACAACAACAATGAAAGGTAAACATTATTTTGCCCATTTTATACATGATGCAATTTAGGTTACAGTCAGTTCAGTTGCTCAGTCATATCCGACTCTTTGAAGTCACATGAACTGCAGGACACCAGCCTCTCTATCCATCACCAATTGTCCTGGAGTTCAATTCATGTCCATTGAGTTGATGATGCCAGCCAACCTTCTCATCCTCTGTCGTCCCCCTCTCCTCCCACCTTCAATCTTTCCCAGCATCGGGGTCTTTTCAAATGAGTCAGTTCTTCGCATCAGGTGGCCAAAGCATTGGAGTTTCAGCTTCAGCATCAGTCTTTCCAATGAATACTCAGGACTGATTTCCTTTAGGATGGACTGCTTGGATCCCCTTGCTGTCCAAGGGACTCTCAAGAGTCTTCTCCAACACCACCAGTGCTCAGCTTTCTTTATAGTCCAACTCTCACATCCATACATGTATACTGAAAAACCATAGCCTTGACTAGATGGACCTTTGTTGGCAAAGTAATGTCTCCGCTTTTTAATATGCTGTCTAAGTTGGTCATAACTTTACTTCCAAGGAGAAAGCATCTTTTAATTTCATGGCTGCTGTCACCATTTGTGGTGATTTTGGAGCCCCCCAAAATAAAATCTGCCACTGTTTCCCCATCTATTTGCCATGAAGTGATGGGATCAGATGTCATGATCTTCATTTTCTGAATGTTGAGCTTTAAGCCACTTTTTTCAGTCTCCACTTTCACTTTCATCAAGAGGCTTTTTAGTTCTTCTTCACTTTCTGCCATAAGGGTGGTGTCATTTGCATATCTGACGTTATTGATGTTTTCATGGGAATCTTGATTCCAGCTTGTGTTTCATGTAGCCCAGTGTTTCTCATGATGTACACTGCATATAAGTTAAATAAGCAGGATGACAACATAGAGACTTGACGTACTCATTTCCCGATTTGGAACCAGTCTGTTGTTCCATGTCCAGTTCTAACTGTTGCTTCCTGACCTGAATACAGATTTCTCAAGAGGCAAGTCAGGTGGTCTGGTATTCCCATCTCTTGAAAAACTTTCCACAGTTTATTGTGATCCACACAGTCAAAGGCTTTAGCGTAGTCAATAAAGCAGAAGTAGATGTTTTCCTGGAACTCTCTTGCTTTTTCCATGATCCAGCGGATGTTGGCAATTTGATCTTTGGTTCCTCTACCTTTTTTAAAACCAGCTTGAACATCAGGAAGTTCACGGTTCACATATTGCTGAAGCCTGGCTTGGAGAATTTTGAGTATTACTTTACTAGCGTGTGATTTGAGTGCAATTGTGCGGTAGTTTGAGCATTCTTTGGCATTGCCTTTTTTTGGGATTGGAATGAAAACTGACCTTTTCCAGTCCTGTGGCCACTGCTGAGTTTTCCAAATTTGCTGGCATACTGAGTGCAGCACTTTCACAGCATCATCTTTCAGGATTTGGAATAGCTCAACTGGAATTCCATCACCTCCACTAGCTTTGTTCATAGTGATGCTTTCTAAGGCCCACTTGACTTCACATTCCAGGATGTCCGGCTCTAGGTCAGTGATCACACCATCGTGATTATCTGGGTCATGAAGCTCTTTTTTGTACAGTTCTTCTGTGTATTCTTGCCATCTCTTCTTAATATCTTCTGCTTCTGTTAGGTCTATACCATTTCTGTCCTTTATCAAGCCCATCTTTGCATGAAATGTTCCTTTGGTATCTCTAATTTTCTTGAAGAGATCTCTAGTCTTTCCCATTTAATTTTTCTAAGATTGTACAGCATTACATAAAAAGAACTGGAACATAGACACAGATGGTCCTATCTGAAAAGCTGATGCTTGTTACACTATGATACACTTTTTTTTTCATTTTCATCAAAGCTATTACATTTATCTCATCAAATATATTTGGAAGCAAAACCATGGTTGTATTAGCACTATTGTTAACTAAGCCCTTTTACCAGATGTCACTTGGCCAAAAACTCAAATATGTTTCTTAGTAAACTTTGTACATAACAACAATTTGGACCAGAAATACATAAATTAACAGAATGTCTACATAAATATATGTCTATTATTGTATGTCTACATGAATGTATGCTATATTATTTTCAATATCTTTACACTCTTCCATATTAAAAATCACTCAAACTGTGCCCCATAGTAGACTTAAATTTAGTTTGAAGGCTAAAGATTAATTATTGAATACCTCTATTTTATTGAACTTCCCTGGTGGCTCAGAAGTTAAGAATTCACCTGCAAACAAGGAGATGCAGTTTTGATCCCTGGGTCCAGAAGATCCCGTGGAGAAGGAAATGGCAAATTATTCCAGTATTGTTGTCCAGGAAATCCCATGGACAGAGGAGCCTGGCAGGCTATAGACCAAGACATTGCTAAAGAGTTAGACATGACTTAGCGACTAGACAGCAACAACAAATTTTAAAAAGAACATTAGAAAAATCCTGATAACTGAAATTTTATTTCAGGAGGCAAACATAAAGGTGCAAAGATATGCTGTATGCTTTTTTCTAACCTCTCACCAAGACTATTCAAAATCAGTATGCCAGTTGCTTGTGAAATTTGCTTTTCTTAAAAAATTATTTAATGATATGTTCGAGTCAATTCCTTGGTATACAGAAAATGAGATTATCTTTGCCCTTTATTGGATGATTGTAACTTTTATTTTCTTACTGTATCAACAGGAAAAGATGAGTACACCTTTCATATCCACAAGTGAAAAATAGGAAATGAACAAAGAGCCAAAAATATATCTTTTTCATAAAATATATTGCTCATTTTGGGAAAGGAAAGGAAGTCTACAGAGATTCAGCCCAGTAAAGACACTCCAAATAGGTTTTTATTCAGAAACAAGGGCTGTTGAAAGAATACATTTTCTGAATGGCAATTGAAACTTACATGGAATAAATGTAAACTCTCTCTGAAAGGAATATCTGATAAAGGAGTAAGTCTTATTATCCACGAAGCAGATAGTATAATACAATCCCAAAGTCTTCAATTTTAAATAATAGATTTTCAGTAGACTTCTTCAAACAATAGCTCAGAAGGTAATAGACTCCTTTAAATAAAGATATTACAAAAATCATTTTATGAAAAGAGAACAATCTTTGATGAGCAAAGTTTTTCAGTTTCTTTCTATTCTTAGTTTACTTTGCAAACTGAGATATGGTAAGTTGATGGGAATTCATATGCAAATATAGATCTTTGGAGCCAGACCTTAAAAAGAAATGTGAATTATAAGGCTTTCTTTTTCATTCAGTCAGAATCATTATGTGCTCTTCCTTTTTCCATGTAATTAATAGAAAAGGTTATAGATTATCATTTTATTTACTATCTCAAATCATTTTCACACTTCTACAACTATCTTTGTGGCAGGGCTCTCCATGGTCTTTAGAGAACTACTCAGAAGAAGAAAGAGAGAATAAAGTGGTATTATCCAAAAACCACATTTGTATTATATTTTTTCTCTTATGAAATACATAAATTATTCTAAAGCCAAAATTTCCATATCAATGAATAAACTTCCCTGAATAAATTGAATTTTTGTGTGGTAATTCTCCCATTTATTTTTTCTTTTGTTTTGCAGGAGAAAGGTACATTAGAGATTGAGTTTAGATGCCCTTTCCCCTAGCTTGGATCTATTATACACACACACAAAACACATCCATAGTTTATAATCTCAAATACTGTATAAAGGAAACTGATGTTTCTAAATAATATATGGAAATGGCTGGATAATTGTCTCTAAAGCATCTTGTTAGGACTTCATTTTGCATTCTGATTTGGATAAAAATCTAAATTGTTTCTTTTAATCTGTAATTGTAGATTGAATACCTCAGTATTTTGGTGATTTATACTGTGGGTTCTTGCTCTCTGTAGTATCTTCAATTCTTTCTAAGGTAACTGTAAAACTTGAAAGTTTAACTATTGAAATAAATATTGGAAACCCTAGAGGTAGAAAGTGAGTTTTCACTCCTCTTTCCTTTATTTGAAAGCTAAACTAACTGTTTGAACATCAGCTATATACAGACCAATTTGAAACCGATACTTTCTATAAATCAGAACCTAGTAAGATAAAATACTCACTCCATGAAGTCCACTTTGCATCAGGCACACTTATGGATAGAAAATTTGAATGAGAAATGATGTCTAGGACTTCATTAGTCAGCAACCAATGAGCTTTTTCACAATGCCAATATGTCATAAAAACCTTAGCAAAAATTAGTTTATTGGATTTATCAAGTTACCCATGACTTTCAAATTTACCATTTGAAAACTCACAAGGTTTCAATAATTAGACAGTTCATGCTTCTTAGAACATGTAATACTCAAGATTAAGAGCCTCCTCATAGGTAACTTGATAATTTTTACTAATACCTGCTTCAGTTCAGTTCAGTTCAGTCGCTCAGTCGTGTTCAACTCTTTGTGACCCCATGAATTGCAGCACACCAGGCCTCCCTGTCCTTCACCAACTCCTGGAGTTCACTCAGACTCATGTCCATCGAGTCAGTGATGCCATCCAGCCATCTCATCCTCTGTCGTCCCCTTCTCCTCCTGCCCCCAATCCCTCCCAGCATCAGAGTCTTCTCCAATGAGTCAACTCTTTGCATGAGATGGCCAAAGTACTGGAGTTTCAGCTTTAGCATCATTCCTTCCAAAGGACACCTAGGACTGATCTCCTTCAGAATGGACTGGTTGGATCTCCTTGCAGTCCAAGGGACTCTCAAGAGTCTTCTTCAACACCACAGTTCAAAAGCATCAATTCTTTGGTGCTCAGCCTTCTTCACAATCCAACTCTCACATCCATACATGACCACTGGAAAAACCATAGCCTTGACTAGGCGGACCTTTGTTGGCAAAGTAATGTCTCTGCTTTGGAATATGCTATCTAGGTTGGTCATAACTTTCCTTCCAAGGAGTAAGCGTCTTTTAATTTCATGGCTGCAGTCACCACCTGAAGTGATTTTGGAGCCCAAAAAATAAAGTCTGACACTGTTTCCACTGTTTCCCCATCTATTTCCCATGAAGTGATTGGACCAGATGCCATGATCTTTGTTTTCTGAATGTTGAGCTTTAAGCTAACTTTTTCACTCTCCACTTTCACTTTCATCAAGAGGCTTTTGAGTTCCTCTTCACTTTCTGCCATAAGGGTGGTGTCATCTGCATATCTGAGGTTATTGATATTTCTCCCAGCAATCTTGATTCCAGCTTGTGCTTCTTCCAGCCCAGCGTTTCTCATGATGTACTCTGCATATAAGTTAAATAAACATGAACAGGATGAAAAGGCAAAATACCTGCTTAGTCAGCTCCAAAGTGTACAGCCTGCAGCCAGCCCTGAAAGGATTATCCACTGCACATGAGGACTATCGCTTGCCCTCAGCCTCCACAGTCTCAAAGAAATGAATCCTAGGAAACTATAAAAATAGGAAAAGCTAATATGGTATCTGCAATTTAAGGCTCACCATACTGCAGCTCAAGAATTATTTTATATAAAATCTTTAAGCTCCTTGTGCAATACCACATTTGCGATGCCTCAAGTGATGAACTCCCCACTTAGCCTCTTCCAGCAGGATGTGGGCACTGCAGGGTGTCTGGTGAAACTCATACTGATATATTTGCCCCTCATAGTCTCTTTTCCTTTGAAATATCAATGATAGAATGTGGAAAGACAACTCTGTCATGATCAAGGCAGTTTTATGAACTCCCCCTGAGCAGAGTATGAACTGTAGTTCTTTACATACTAGTGTGAGAAGTTCTTTGATTTTACACATGTGATTAAAAATCCTTGCTAGCATCAGATGTATAGGATGAGCTCATCATTCAGGATCCATTTATGCAATGAAAAAATCACTCCAGAGGACACAATAAAACATTACGAGCTACTGCTATGAATATTTGTGTATAAGCCTTTGAATGTGTTTTCATTTTTCTTGCTTATATACCTAGAAGTGGAATGACCAGATTATAAGGTGGGTTTATGAGCAAATAAAGTATCCAACTTGGTCATTATCTTTGAACTGTTTCTATATTACTAAGTACTCTTTTTTTTTTTTCCTAACCACATTACAGAGGTTTTGGGGCATTAAATCTTATGGCTATGCAACAATTTATTACACTAATTTCCAAACATTGAATATTTAGGTTAGTGTAATATTTCAACCCACTAAGTATATATTATAGAAGAGTATATATATAGAAGAGGTGGCAGGAATACAGAGAAGAACTGTACAAAAAAGATCTTCACAACCAAGATAATCATGATGGTGTGATCACTCACCTAGAGCCAGACATCCTGGAATATAAGGTCAAGTGGGCATTAGGAAGCATCACAAGGAAGAAAGCTAGTGGAGGTGATGGAATTCCAGTGGAGCTCTTTCAAAACCTGAAAGATGATGCTGTGAAAGTGTTACACTCAATATGCCAGCAAATGTGGAAAACTCAGCAGTGGCCACAGGACTGGAAAAGGTCAGTTGTCATTCCAATCCCAAAGAAAGGCAATGCCAAAGAGTGCTCAAACTACCACACAATTGCACTCATCTCACCCGCTAATAAAGTAACGCTCAAAATTCTCCAAGCCAGGCTTTGTCAGTACGTGAACCGTGCACTTCCAGATGTTCAAGCTGGTTTTAGAAAAGGCAGAGGAGGCAGAGATCAAACTGCCAACATCTGCTGGATCATCGAAAAAGCAAGAGAATTCCAGAAAAACATCTATTTCTGCTTTATTGACTATGCCAAAGCCTTTAACTGTGTGGATCACAATAAACTGTGGAAAATACTTCAAGAGATGGGAATATTAGAGCACCTGACCTGCCTCTTGAGAAACCTGTATGCAGGTCAGGAAGCAACAGTTAGAACTAGACATGGCACAACAGACTGGTTCCAAATAGGAAAAGGAGTATATCAAGGCTGTATATTGTCACCCTGCTTATTCAACTTATATGCAGAGCTGACTAAGCAGGTATTTTGCCTTTTCATCCTGTTCATGTTTATTTAACTTATATGCAGGGTACATCATGAGAAACGCTGGGCTGGAAGAAGCACAAGCTGGAATCAAGATTGCCAGGAGAAATATCAATAACCTCAGATATGCAGATGACACCACCCTTATGGCAGAAAGTGAAGAGGAACTCAAAAGCCTCTTGATGAAAGTGAAAGTGGAGAGTGAAAAAGTTGGCTTAAAGCTTAACATTCAGAAAACGAAGATCATGGCATCTGGTCCAATCACTTCATGGGAAATAGATGGGGAAACAGTGGAAACAGTGTCAGACTTTATTTTTTGGGCTCCAAAATCACTGCAGATGATGACTGCAGCCATGAAGTTAAAAGACACTTACTCCTTGGAAGACAAGTTATGATGAACTTAGATAGCATATTCCAAAGCAGAGACATTACTTTGCCAACAAAGGTCCGTCTAGTCAAGGCTATGGTTTTTCCAGTGGTCATGTATGGATGTGAGAGTTGGACTGTGAAGAAAGCTGAGCACCAAAGAATTGATGCTTTTGAACTGTGGTGTTGAAGAAGACTCTTGAGAGTCCCTTGGACTGCAATGAGATCCAACCAGTCCATTCTGAAGGAGATCAGCCCTAGGTGTTCTTTGGAAGGAATGATGCTAAAGCTGAAACTCCAGTACTTTGGCCACCTCATGTGAAGAGTTGACTCATTGGAGAAGACTCTGATGCTGGGAGGGATTGGGGGCAGGAGGAGAAGGGGACGACAGAGGATGAGATGGCTGGATGGCATCACTGACTCGATGGACATGAGTCTGAGTGAACTCCAGGAGTTGGTGATGCACAGGGAGGCCTGCTGTGCTGCAATTCATTCGGTCACAAAAAGTCGGACATAACTGAGCGACTGAACTGAACTGAAGTATATATTAGTAAAAAGCATTTTCATTTATAAGTCTTTATCTCTGATTACTTTTTTAAAATAAATGACTATAAGTGGAATTACTAAAATTACTTGATCAGTAGAGTAACATTTTAAAAGACTTTTTGTAGAGCAATTTTAGGTATAGAACAAATTTGAGAGTAAGGTATAGAGATTTCTCATATATCTCTCCACCCACATGCAAAGCCTCTTGCATTGTCAACATCAATTCTCAGAATGGCACTTTTCTTTTTTATATGAAGAATGATCCCATATTGACACATCATGTTACCCAAATATGATATACCTTAAGTATAACTTAAAGTATATCTTAATGTTTACCTTTAGTTATATTTTTAAGTCTCCTCTTATGAATATGAAATTGATTTTTGAAAGATTTAAAAAATGTATATTTTTAGAGTGAAAAAAAAACCTGAATTAAACTTTTACCAAAACAAATGCTTTTCTACATTCGATGGAATTTCAGAATTAAAAGGAAAAATAGACTTTCTTCTCTAATCCCATGTTTTACCTAGTTCTTAAATGCCTCTGTAAAATGCATAAAAGTACTTTTCTGGGATCTGCATGGATAGCAGAGTATATGGGTTTTGTCTGTTGCTGGACTGCATTAATAACTACAGAGAGTTTCCTTCCAATGAGCAGTGATATGTCTCATTTGATCATTTCCCACATTTTAGCAAGTTTCACATAAACAGAAACTACAGTTCAGCTGAGGTTCTAGGCCAAATTCATATACTTCATGCAGTGTAGAAATGAAAACATGGAAATTTGCTGTGCTCCAAGAAATGTTCAGTTCTACCTGGACTTCACTACTTCTCCATTTTCCAGCTGTGTATCAGCCTTTCTTTGAGTAGTAAGAATAGTTTACTAACTAGCAGTGAATGTTAAATAATTTGCCTAATGTTTGGCACATTTCAAATACTGAATAAATACTGGATGTAATTTATATTAATTTTTAATAATTGCTATATTTCTTGTATGCATTGAATATGTATTTATAATTTGTTTTTAGTTTTGAAAAAAATAAATTTGATAAGTTCTAGTTGTTAACTCCTCTTTTTTGCTTGTTTTTGAGTTATTTTAACTGATCATTTGCTTTGATGCAATGAAAAAAAATACTACTTCTAATGTGATGGTTAATTTTCGGTGTCAACTTGAGTAGGCCATGGGATATCAAGTTATTTGGTCAAACATTATTCTGAGTGTTTCTGTGAGGATATTTTTGGATGAGATTAAAATTTAAATTGGTAGACTGTGTAAAGCAGATTGCCCTCCATAATGTGTATAGACCTCAACTTGTCAGGAGAAAACATAAATAGAACAGAAAAGCTGAAAGTTCCCTGAGTAAGAGAGATTTCTTTCTGCCTGATTGTCTTTGAACTGAGACATTGGGTTTTTCCTACATTCATGCTCAAGCTGAAATGCTAGCTCTTCCAGGATCTGTAGATTTCTGGTCTATGAACTGGGAAAAAACAAACACGGGGTCTCCTATATCTCCAGCTCCCTCACAAACCCTGCACATCTTGGGAATTGCCAGACTCTAGAATCATGTGAGCCAATTCATTATAATTAGTCTTCTTACTGTATATTCTTTCTGAAGAACTCTGATAAATAAACCTAGTTTATATAATTCAACAGAATGAACTAACCACTGCATTTGTAAGTATAGAAAACACAGACTTGTAATTGCCTAGCTTCCTTAGAATTAAGTCAGGAGCTTAAAGGTTAAGTTTTTTGTTTCTTAATCTGTAACTGAAATTGGAGTAAGACTACAAAATCATTTCCCACAAAAATGCTAAAAGCAATCTATCTGGGAAAATAATGTGGTTACATCTAAGAAGAAAGCCTGAAGCTCTTATTCCTAGCCCTAAAAGCCATCCACTTCTCCTTCATGTCCATCTCGACTGAGAGCCTTAATGCTAGTTGTAAATCAGAGTAAATACAAATAGCAAAAAAGCCCTTAGGACTAATATGAAAGCCATAGCTTGAAGAAAAAGAAAAATTACTAGCTACTGAGAAAAGAACTCACTTCTCTGCAATTACTTGCTTGAAGAAACCAACTGGAAATCTGAATGATAAAATAGAGATTCACTCAACCTTGTTGTCATCTCCTTACCCACTCCCTCCAAACAAAAGCTTATTTAACTTTACAGACAGAAAATTGACAATTTCTCCAGGTTGACCTTTACTTTGCAGACAAATTTCTGTTTAGTGGTAGGGTAGTCTTCCAAAGTCTCAAGAGACCGTTTTCAAGGAGACATTAGTTTATTTTAGAGAGATACAGAGCTTTACTTTCCAACACTGTATTCGATTAAATGTATTCAAATATATTATCTCCTTTGAAATGTGTTTTTGAAATGCTTTTCAGCCTTCCTGCATTCATCTGTCCTGAAGTGGAAATTAAGTACACACTTCTCTGTACATTCAAAATATCTGTATATATCCTTCTTTTAAGTTCTTTGTATCATTATTATTTCAAAGAATATATCAGAGTGGCCTCACTGAGATAGTATAAAAATGATTACTCAGTTATGTTATTTAGGTAAATGGTATTTTATTCAAACTTTATACTGGGGTTTTAAATGAATTTCATAGCACTTTAAAATACTTTCCCACAATTGAGATAATCCTTGTTTAAAACAGAAAGCAGAGAATTAAAAAGTACCATATTTCAATGTTCCATTTCTTGAAAATAAACATGGGTTTTGCTTTGTGTGGCTCCTAAGAAGTTCTTAGAACTTTTCATTCATCTTTAATTCAATAAACATTTAATAAATGGCTTCTATGTGTAAAGAATTGTACTCTATCATTAGATTTATATATTTCAATATGCTTCTGCCATAGAACACAGATTTTATCCATTTCTGGATAACATGGTATTATATATTTTCTATCAATTATGTTGTCATAAATCATTTAATTTTAGAGATTTACATCTTTAGATTCCCTGGTGGCTCAGCGGTAAAGAATCCATCTTCAGTGCAAGAGACACAGGAGATCCAGATTTGATCCCTGAGTTGGGAAGATCTGCTGGAAGAGGGAACGGCAATCCACTCCAGTATTCTTGCCTGGAGAATCCCATGAACAGAGGAGCCTGATGGGCTACTGCCCATGGGGTCTCAAAGAGACAGACATGGCTGAAGCGACTGAGCACACATGGATGCATGCACAGCTTTACTTATTTCGACTCTTTAACAGTTAATTTTCAGGAATTTTTTCTAAAATCAGTAGTTTCTTTATGTCAGTTCAATATTAAAAAATAATAGTGATTTTCCTTTATATTCAAGATAAAGTTCAAATTCCTTACTGTGACTAAAATTCATTTCAGGATCTTAACATTTAGTTTCATCTCAATTTTTTCCCCAGATATATGTATTTGGGAATGTGTGTGTGTGTGTAATTGAGAATATGTGTGTGTGTGTGTATTGGGGAATATATATGTATATGTACATATATGTATATATGTGTATATACATATACATACATGTGTACACATGTATGTGTATACACTTCTACATATGCACGTACACATGTGGCTTTACTGGTGGCTCAATGGTGAAGAATTGCCTGTCGATGCAGGAGATGTAGGTATGATCCTTGGATCAGGAAAATCTACTGGAGAAGGAAATGACAACCCAAATCCAGTATCCTTGTCTGTAAAGTCCCATGGACAGAAGAGCCTGTCAAGCTACAGTCCATGGGATTGCAAAGAGTCAAACATGACCTAGCAATTGAACAACTATATATATATATATATATATATATATATATATATTCATCTATTTATATATATACATATACATTTAATATACACAGATAGATATAGATGGATGTGTAATGGTCAGGAAAATATTTAAGCTGTCACCATCCTATAGCATGGATTTTCCAAAATTGCCCATCATATCCTACAATTTACTTCAAGTCCTTAGGCAAGAAACAATGCTGAAGAGTAAGCCAGCTACAAATTTCACCACACAGAACTTCTAGAATCATACCTTTACTTGTTGAAACAGGTTGCCTACGTTATCTGTCAGATTGGAATATGGTATCTGGAGGCACAAGAAATGGCTGATGAAATCTATTTCAACAATCTTTGTCTGTCTATGACTATTAACAGCAGAACTACAGAAATAATCTCATGAAACTAATTGCCTAAAATTATAATAAGTACAATATTCTTCTAAGCTTTGTATATGTAAAGGTAACATCAGAATATCAAATGATAAAAAGCTCTCAGAAGTAAGGTAGTCCATAGAGGAAAGCCAATAAATGAAGAGTCATAAAATGCTGACTGTGTGGCTACAAGTCTAGGGGAAGGAGAACCTTTGGTATAAATACTGTTGAAGTGTGATAGTTGCTCAGCAGTGTCCAAGTGTCCAACTCTTTGTAACCCCATGGACTGTAGCCCACCAGGCTCCTCTGCCCATGGAATTTTCCAGGCAAGAATACTTGAGTGTGTTGCCATTCCCTCTAGGAGGTCTTCCTGACCCGGGAATTGATCTTGGGACCTGTGCATTGCAGGCAGATTCTCAGGTAAGTCAAATATTATTAGTCTGATATAAACTAAGGGACTATACTCATATGATCCAAAGTAAGCACTGTATAATTTTTGCCTTCTGGCTACAGATGCAGTTGAAAGAAGGATGGACAAAGATGGATTTAGTTTTGGTCAGGATGTTTGCCTGCCATGTATTATAACATGTATGATTTATATCTAACTCTTTCAAAAAATGGGTGAAGAGAAAATTTTAAAAGAAATCTATTCTAGACACTTTATTAGCATACCAAATAATTTGATAGTATCAATATAAAAAAAATCATTGGAAAGACTGGTGCTGAAGCTGAAGCTCCAATACTTTTGAGCTCCAATACTTTGATGAGAAGGGCCTACTCATTGGAAAAGACTCTGATACTGGGGAAAATTGAGGGTAAGAAGGGAAGAGGGCAACAGAGGATAAGATGGTCGGATGGTATCACCAACTCAATGGACATGAGTTTGAGCAAACTCAAGAAGATAATGAAGGACAGGGAAGCCTGGCTTGCTGCAGTTCATTAAGTCACAAGGAGTCGGACACAACTTAGTGGCTGAACAACAACAAAATTTCCATCCACATGTAGCTATGGAGAGGAAACTTTAACTTTTATTAAAGAAGGGCAGATATAACTTTCAGAGACTATTGTGTTGGTAAATTTAAATTAATTTCACTTCTATAATTTCAAATCTATTCATTGCAGTTTTTTCAGTGAAAGAGTAGCTATAATATCAAAATATATTTATCATGATTATAAATGATACTAGTAATTTTATTAATGAAATATCTTCTATGAGTTTTATTTTATAGCCAAATAAGCATACCTGTTTTAAAAAAATCTGTTTAACCCAAAGACTGGCAAAGTTTATAGCAACTACCTAAGACACTGCCCTAGTAAAAGTGTCTATAATTCTGTTAATTGAATGTATACTTGGACAATTATTTAAATATAGACAAGGGTACTTACTGAAATATGCACACAATGTATCTGATTTTAAATCAGACTATTTTATACAATCCTGGAAAATCCCATGGATGGAGGAACCTGATAGGCTGCAGTCCATGGGGTCGCTAAGAGTTGGACACGACTGAGCGACTTCACTTTCACTTTTCACTTTCATGCATTGGAGAAGGAAATGGCAACCCACTCCAGTGTTCTTGCCTGGAGAATCCCAGGGATGGGGGAGCTTGGTGGCTGCCGTCTATGGGGTCACACAGAGTCAGACACGACTGAAGTGACTTAGCATAGCATTTTATACAATCTAAAATGGTCCAAATAATTATTGAGGTAGTTTCTAGAACTTAAATTAGGTTTTGGGGGGGAGTACCTACACTTATGGCCTAAAATGCAAATGTAACACATTTGGCCCCATTGGGCCATATGCATTTTCAGTATAACATAATTTAAACTATAATGTATGACTATTCATATGAAATTAGTTAATATTAACTCATTGCTGTGTAACTTGAATTTCTCTTCAATTTGTAGTATAAACTTGTTCATTATGTAGTAGCATTACAAAGTACTTCTGCTAGATGCCAGAAAGTCAAGGAAAACTTTTTAATATAAGAATTATTGTCAGTGTCTTTGAAAGAAGTGAGATCTAAAATAGCATCAAATAAGTAGAGCAAGTAGAACTCAAGTGCTCTTATAATATAATGATGTCTCAAAGACACATGGAAGCATTCCTAACTCTCGCACTTCACTATGTTTTAGCAGTAGGCTTATTGCCCTGACCATATGTACACACAAAATACTTGAGTATGTTGGAAAATACTTTCTGATATGACACTCACTTACAGAAATATTATAACCTCCACTTTCATTCACAGCAGGTTATAATCTGCTCTGTATATCATGGCATGAACTCAGTTTAGCATTCTGTTTAATAGACAAAATCATAACAGATTAAATTTTAGTTGAAGCACAAATAAATTATACATTTATGAGTATCTAAATAAAATACTTTTGTGCTCTAAATGTATCTTTCTATTCTATTCTTCTTTTATTAATATATATATATATATATACACACACATACACACACATACACATATATATATATATTGAAAGCCAAATAGGAACTAGAAGGTATAAGGTTTGTTAGATGCTGGTATTTTGTAGATTAATAAGACATTCTCCCATTTCTCAATGTGATTAAATGTTGACCAGGGATATTTCAGTAAACACACACTTTAATAGAGTACATTTAGGAATCTCACAGTAATTTGCTGTTTCTATTGCTGAGAAACACAGCCAAAATTCATTTTCTAATGTCCCAATTAACACATATGTATTTGATGTAGTAGCTTCAGGGTACATTTAATTTCTGATAATGAAATAGTATAAACTCTTCCAAAACTGTGAAACTTGTTTAAATTTATTATTTTTAAACATATAAGCCTTTGAAGAAGCTAATTAAATCAATTAAACATTAAGATTGGAGCATTAAAGCATTACAAAAACTGTTTTCTTAGAACTCTAATAATTTGTGTCTCTCACAATCTATGAAGAAGTAATAATTAGCAATTCCCTTAGGGCTCATGAAAGAATTCCTTCAAAGGAAAAAGTACACTTTAAAATATTATAATTTTTTATTGCCTTAAGTTTACTTAGCATGAATGTCATTAATGCCATTCCAAACCTCTCAATCACTCTTACATTTAACATTTTCATAATATTCAGGTTAAAAAGTTACTGAGTCTGTCCTATTTCCATCATTCAGAGAGAGTTCCCTGTTTTATTTTGCTAATTTTAATTTGTTAATCCTATGATCTACAATGGAGAAGGCAATGGCACCCCACTCCAGTACTCTTGCCTGGAAAATCCCATGGATGGAGGAGCCTTGTAGGCTGCGGTCCATGGGGTCACTGAGTCGGACACGACTGAGCACCTTCACTCTCACTTTTCACTTTCATGCATTGGAGAAGGCAATGGCAACCCATTCCAGTGTTCTTGCCTGGAGAATCCCAGGGATGGGGGAGCCTGATGGGCTGCCGTCTATGGGGTCACACAGAGTTGGACATGACTGACGTGACTTAGCAGCAGCAACAGCATGATCTACAATGTCTCTCTAGAAGTAGGTTTTAAAAACTGAATAGTGTCTTTCAGGTTATTGGGGCACTATTATAAACATTAAGAAGTCATAATGTTCTAAATGATATTCTGGTGATTTAAGTAAGTTTCTAAAAGTAACTACTTCATTCTGTTAGGTAGTTAGAACAGGAAAAAGGATTCCAGAATGGTGGTGGCTAAAAGACAGGGAAGGGAAAACCTGCGAAAATAGAACAAAGGAAGGTCTGAGGACAGGAGCGAGGACCTCAGGTAAATCAAACAGCACTCCTGCCTAGCCCAATTTACATAGGGCAGGCCCAGGGGGAGGAGAAAAAACATAAAAAGAGGAGCCAAAGGTGGGGGGTGAGGTGGGAAGGGGGTGTCTCTCTCCCACGCTCTCTCTCTCCCTCCCTCCCTCTCTCTTCCTTCTCTTCATTTCTTTTGGGTCAGCATGCCCTCACACCTCAAGGATGTAATTTCCTTTATTTTCTAAATAAAACTGAGCTGTAACACAGAGCTGTAATACTGATCTGTCCAAGAGCTGTGACACTGAGCTGTCCAAGAACTATGACATGGTTTGTCCGAGGGCTTTAATGCGGGTCTGTCACTTCAAATTTTTGTTGTAAAGAGACAGAACTGAGGAAATTACACACTCCCTCGACATCTATGGTGCCCTGACTCTGATTTAACCTGGCTGAAACAACCTCAGCCAGGCCCCAACAAGGAGGAAGCCAAGAACAGCAGGAGCCCAACTTGGCGAAAGCTCCTGGAGTGGAAGCAGAACACGAAGAAAACCCAGCGCAGGGGAAGTGACAAGAAGCCCAGCATGATGAAAACTGGGACAGTGAAAAACGAACTCAGCAGAAAGCTTTCAGGGCTCAGTCTCAGATTCCAGAAGACCTCCAGTTAAGGTAGGAGGGCCTCCCTGCTATGGCTGAAGAGACATATGCCTAACAAAATGTTAATTCTTTTACAATCTCTCATTTCTTGTTTCCTCAAAACCCCCAGGTGAACAGGTGAGCAGCAGTGGGTGCAATTGAGGGACTCTGGAGAGGCTACTCCTCAGTATGTCCCAAAGTCTCCACTATCTGCTGAGCCCCAGAAGCTGTTACCCAAGCCGGTGGGGTCTTCTGTCCTAATCTTCTTTGTGCCAAGGATCAGGCCAATGAAAACTGTGAGCACAGATCAGGTATTTAGCAGATTTTCAGGCAGGTTATGAAGGGGATTCCTTGGCACGTTTTTCCCATTGCTTTTTCCTCCTGTCCTTCAGCTCCTCTCTCCTGGAACTTGAGCCCAGCCAAAATCCATGCATGATGCCTGGCTTCAGGACATAATGAAGCTCAGGCTCTGGTCTCTCATTGCAAAAATTCAGTTAGAGACACAGCAATAGGTAAGAGGGGATTTGTTAGGATTCTGAGAGAAGCACACTCTGCAGGGTGTGGTCCATTACAGAGGGTAAGTGTTTTGGCCATGAAATGTGGTCTGCCTAGGTTTTGCAAGCTGAGTGAATTCATATAATAATGAGTGGGAGGATCATCAAACCATTGTGGAACCACCCACTCCTCCATCTTTTAACAGTGTCTTGGAACTGTCCTGCCACCTCTGGGTGTGTCATTTCGCTTGCAGATTGGGGATTAAGGTTTACTTGAATTCGACTTGTCATCTTGGACCCAACTGATTTTAATTGGTTTATGTTATGCCCTTGTGCTATGCCATTCTTTCAAAAGTTGTGCCCTGCCCCCTTCCCTCCTGTTTTATGCTCTTTTTCTGAGTCCCTTCCAGGCCCACAATGTTCCCTCTAGATATTCAGGCATTCATCTTCCATGGTTCCAACAACATATGCAACATCAGCATCTCTCAGTGAACCTGCTAGGATGGGAGACAGACACACAATGCCTGCTAGAAGTCTATTTGTTGGCCTCTCTTCAAAGGCAATTGGGCTTCCAGGGATAATGTTTGTCACTTTGGGAATTATCCCTGCAGGCCATTTAGGCCCAAACCCTTACCACTCTTCTCCTAAAGTCACAAACATACCCCCGGATCAAATCTCCACTCCACTTTTATGGAACATCTGGTCTGTTGCCTCTTACAAATTTGTTAAGCCACTTATTAACTCCTACAACCAGGACCCTGCCCCATTGTGGGCAACATTGCTCCGTCCCACTTATTATTAAAATAATCTTAATGCCCCTAACAGGGCCAGATAACCCATTTCTTTGTCATCACTTCTCTTATTACCCAAAGTGGGTCTATCACAATGAAATGTTTACCATTGGAGACACCCTAACCTGCTCGTATGGAGGACTAGGGGAGGAAATCAGTGAATTACAATCTCTTAGAGCTGTAAGGCAATGGCAACCCACTCCAGTACTCTTGCCTGGAAAATCCCATGGGCAGAGGAGCCTGGTAGGCTGTAGTCCATGGGGTTGCAAAGAGTCGGACATGACTGAACACCTTCACTCTCACTTTTCACTTTCATGCATTGGAGAAGGAAATAGCAACCCACTCTAGGGTTCTTGCCTGGAGAATCCCAGGGACGGGGGAGCCTGATGAGCTGCCATCTATGGGGTTACACAGTCAGACACGACTGAAGCGACTTAGCAGCAGCAGCAGCAGCAGCAGGGCAGTAAGAGGATAAGGCTTATAACTGTTTCACCAGGTTCCCAGTCTCAGGGCACAGGCTTGGACTGATTTACCTCATGATATCTATTCCCATCTGTGGTGAACAAACTGGCAACAAGTTAAAATTACAACCCCTTCATCCTGGTCATGATGGAAACCCTAGGGACACCCAACTCCAGTCCGGGGGTCCCAGGAGGTCAACCTGCCTCAACCTGCCTAGGGATCTGGTCCTCAAAAGTTTGCCATGCCTCAACCTGCTCTGGGATATGCCAGTCCAGGGGTCCCAGGTGGTTATCATGACTTGACCTGCCCAGGGACCCAATTCTTGGGAGGCCGACCTCCCTTGACCTGCCTGAGGATTCGATCTCCAGGAGGCTGTCATGCTTCAGCTTGGTGGGGATCTGCACCCTGACCCGGGGATGCCTGGCTCTCAGGTTGCAACAGTACTGGGTAGGATAAGCTTTCTTTCAGAAAGACTCACCCCTAAGGAAGTCCACCCATGGAAATAGAAATAGAAGGAAGCCTATTAGTTGTGGGACTATGCCCAGTCTCAGCAATAACTCAAGAGCCTAATGAGAACCCCATTGCCTTTCTGGAAACACTAAAAGAGGCCCTCCAAAAGTTTACCAATCTGGATTTACTTAGACTCTTACGAGGGACAGGTGATTTTAAAGGACAAATTCCTTTCCCAATGTGTACCAGACATCAGAATCAACTTAGAACAGCTATAGTAGCAGGACCCTGCTGCCTCTTTAGATGAGATGGTCCAGACAGCCACCATTACCTTTTATAACAAAGAACAGGCCCAGGAGAGGGAGAAAAGGAAAGAGACAAGGCATGCCCAGATGCCGGCTGCCCTCCAGGGAAACCCTATGGCAAACCCCAAGTCCTTGAAGGACAAGGCACAAGGCAAATGCCTAATCTGTAGACAGGTGGGGCTTTGGGCCAAAGAGTGCCCAAACTGTGACAAGTCTCCTAAAATGGCTTGATATAAATGCCATCAATTGGGACATTGAATGGCACTCTGCCCTTGGGACCCAAGAGCCTCAAGGTCAAGTGGCAAGCCTTCCCTCAGAATGTTTCAACAGGACTGAAGGGGCCCACTCCAGCCAGCCTGCCTGTCACAGATAATCATCACGGGGCTGAAGCCAAGGGTGTAACTGGATGTGGCAGGTAGGTCCGAGATTCTTGGTTGACACGGGGGCTACCTGTTCTGTCCTGACCTCCTATTCCTGAGCCTTCTCCTCCCAAACCTGTACCATTTTGGGTGCTATATGAAAAACAACTACTAAAAGATTCACCAGAGCAGTTTTTTGTTGCTGTGATGGACAAATATTTTCCCACCAGTCTGGTGGTCCCTGCGTGTCCTACTCCCTTGGAAGAGATATACTCACTAAACTGGGGACCACCCTTGTGATGGGAAGCTTTTCAGCCCCTAGAGCCCTACAGCTTCTGTTTATTACTGAAGAACCCATTACAGCCTCTCCAATAGAGAGGGGCCAAAAACTTTGGGAGGACAAAATTAACCCCCAGGTGTGGGACCAGGGGACTCCTGGACAAGCCCACCAAGCTGAACCGGTCATAATTGTCCTCAGAGATCCCACTCGGTTTCCTAACCGGAAACAATATCCACTCAGAAGAGAGGCTCAGGAGGGATTACAGCCTCTAATAAATAAATTCCTTGCTTGTGGGCTATTGTGAAGTCACTCAGTCATGTCTGACTCTTTGCAACCCCATAGACTGTAGCCTATCAGGCTTCTCCATCCATGGGATTTTCCAGGCAAGAGTGCTGGAGTGGATTGCCATTTCCTTCTCCAGGGGATCTTCCCAACGCAGGAGATGAACCCAGGTCTTCCACATTGTAGGCAGACGCTTTACCTCTGACTTAACAGGGGTTGCCACCTTAGTTCCACAGACTAATTTGCCAGAAACCCCTTCATATACTGAAGGTGAGACTCTTAAAGCTAAGAGTGAGGGCCTTCAAGAAGATCATATGGGGTGGTTACAAAAGGAGGGACTCCTTTTTCTGCCTGGGAGCCTCCAATGGAAGTTGGTTAACTCCTTACATGCCACCACTCATTTAAGGGAAAAGGCCCTCCAAAGATTACTAGAAAGGTCTTTCAGAGGAAAAGCCCTTCAAACGACTATAAGGCAAGTGGTTTCCTCTTGTCCCACTTGCCAATTAAACAACCGCCAAGGAGTTTAATTTAATTCAAAAGCAGAGACATTACTTTGCCAACAAAGGTCCATCTAGTCAAGGCTATGGTTTTTCCTGTGGTCATGTATGGATGTGAGAGTTGGACTGTGAAGAAAGCTGAGCGCTGAAGAATTGATGCTTTTGAGCTGTGGTGTTGGAGAAGACTCTTGAGAGTCCCTTGGACTGCAAGGAGATCCAAGCAGTCCATTCTGAAAGAGATCAGCCCTGGGATTTCTTTGGAGGGAATGGTGCTAAAGCTGAAACTCCAGTACTTTGGCCACCTCATGCGAAGAGTTGACTCATTGGAAAAGACTCTGATGCTGGGAGGGATTGGGGGCAGGAGGAGAAGGGGACGACAGAGGATGAGATGGCTGGATGGCATCACTGACTCGATGGACATGAGTCTGATTGAACTCCGGGAGTTGGTGATGGACAGGGAGGCCTGGCGTGCTGTGATTCATGGAGTCGCAAAGAGTCAGACACGACTGAGCAACTGAACTGAACTGAACTGATCTAAGGAGTTTAAAGATCCCAGCTGGCCCAGCCTGTCCAGTCACATGAGACCTACCCAGGAGAGGACTGGCAGATCGACTTCACCCAGATGCCAGTTTCTCAAGGGTATAAATACCTAATAGTCATGATAGATACATTCACAGGATGGATTGAAGGCTTTCCCACCAGGACTGAGAAAGCTGAGGAGGTGGCAAAAAACTGCTCCATGAAATCATCCCAAGATTTTGTCATTACAAAGTGACATGGAACATCACTTATTTCTAAGGTCACCCAAGGGGTCTCTAAAGCATTGGGCATTAATTATTATCTCCACTGTGCCTTGAAGCCTCAGTCTTCAGGAAAGGTAGAAAGAGTCAACCAATTCTTAAAATCAGCGATAAAAATGATAACCCAGGAGACCTCCCTGGGATGAAAGGAGGCTTTACCAATAACTCTCCTCCACACCCGTATTGCCCCTAAGAAACAGGTTGGTCTTAGTCCTTATGAGATTCTATATCAGAGACCTTTTATTTATGTCAATGACCTCTTCCTAGATCCAGAGGTTCAGACCCTCCCATCTTATTCCATGGCCATTGGGTAATTCCAACATGATATATGCTTGTGAGGTATGAACCAGGATGAACCAGGGCCCGAAAGATTCTAAGGAGTCACCACTATATGCTCCATGGACTCAAGTCCTAATTAAAGTCTAGAAAGATGGGTCCTCAAAGGCTCAGCTCAAGTCTACATGGAAGGGCCCCTACCCTGTAATACTTTCTACCCCCACGGCAGTCAAGGTACCAGGACATGACTCCTGGATTCACTACTCATGAGTCAAGCCATGGAAGAAAACATAAGAGGACACTCAATACACCTGTGAGCCCCTGGGAGATCTCAGATACCTATTCAGAACTACAAATGAGTGCCATTCTAATAAAACCCCCAAAATCTAGTTTCTGGGAATAAGATTTCTCAGGATAGCTCTAAAGAGCCAACACAGCTTGGCAGGGGTTGTACTCCAAAACAGACAGGAGATAGATCTTCTGATCCCTGAATAGGGAGGGACTTGAGCTATCCTGGTGATGGAAATTTGGAGTTGGCTAATGCCCCTACTAGTCCCTGTTATACCATATTGATGCCGCTTATGGTTGCTCCATGTATTATCAATGGTCTAACCTGTTTTGTCTCTGCCCAGGTCAACAAGCTAAAGCATGCAATGCCAGTTCAAAAAGGATATATAAAACTACAGCTGCCCACAGAAAATATCACTCACCTTTAGATGGACACTGCTATAAGGACTCTGAGGTCTGAGACTAGCAAGTGGGTGAGGCCCAATGCCCCTCACTGTACCGATCCAGCAGGAAGTAGCTAGAAAGACCTCGATGCCCCTATCCCCAAAGAATTGGGCCTCCCATCTCTTAAGGGGGAAATGTTAGGTAGTTAGAATAGGAAAAAGGAGTCCAGAATGGTTGTGGCTAAAAGACAAGGAAGGGAAAAGCCTGAGAAAATATAACAAAGGAAGGTCCAAGGACAGGAGTGAGGACCTCAGGTAGAACAAACAGCACTCCTGGCTAGCCCAGTTTACATAGGACAGGTCCAGGGGGAGGAGAAAAAACATGTAAAAAGAGGAGCCAAAGGGCCAGGGGTCTCTCTCTCTCTCACATGCATGCTCTCTCCCTGTCTCCCTCTCTCCCCCCACCTCTCTCTCTCTCCCTCTCTTTCTAGTATTTTTGTGTCTTTTGGGTCGGATGCTTTCATGCCTTGAGGATGTATTTTCCTTTATTTTCTAAATAAAACTGAACTGTGACACTGTCTGTCCAAGAGCTGTGACATGGTCTGTCCGAGGGTTTAACGCTGGTCCGTCACTTCAAATTTTTGTTGTGACAAGACAGAACTGAAGAAATCACACACTCCCTCAACATCTCTAGGAGAATTATAAAAGTTGTAAATTGATATATCTTAGTTCATTAAAAAAGAATCTTATGGCTAGAACTATTGTGTTTTTGAGACAGTAAAATATTAATACTAGTTTTGTTTGAAACTAGACAGTTCATATAATTTTAATGCAAAAATAAGAATGACAAAGTGAGATATTAGTGGTAATATTAAGATCAGTCTAGGCTGAAGGAGCCAGAAATCTTCTAATTATGCTTTAGCCCTATGATACCTTTTTCCTGAAAAGTCCTTAAGGGAGATATCTGTGTAAAGGGCACAAAAAAGTTGATAAAGGAAATGGTTCTGTATTAATAACTTCACAACTCTGGTTAACTAGATTGGACCAAACTGAGTGTTCTGCCTAGATTAAAGGTTCTAACTCATTTTGATATTTGGCAAAACTAATACAATTATGTAAAGTTTAAAAATAAAATAAAATTAAAAAAAAAAAAAAACTCTAAAGGGAAATTAACAGCCACTTGTTGCAGTACAATAATGTTAACCAGAAAAATATGGGAAAATGTATACATGCTTATTGGAATGCACCAACACAGCCAGAAAATATCTTCATTTACTGTCCATCGGGTTTACTTAGGCCTGTCTAAGGAAGGTGGAGGTTCAGAAGAGGAAGACAAAGATGATCAGTTTGATGCAATAGAATGAGGATTACTTCATCTTATCTCGATTACTCCATGGAAGTTGACATACAAAGCCTTGTGAATTGGCAAATTGTTTGGAAGGATCCAGGCTACAAAAGAAGGCGATCTCAGAAATCACTTAATACAAAGAAGCCTCCTATCAACCAAGAATCACATAGGCAAGAATAAAAGATGCAATAAAACCTGTGCCCTCTGTCAAATCCAGCCCAACTTAACTCTCATACTGTTCACCACATATATTTAAACTTGAAATAAAGAAATTTCAAATAAAGAGAATTCACTATGGAATCTTTTGTCTATAAACTCCCTATGAGAGTTTTACACTGACTAAACTTTAAACCACCAATTATATTGCATATGTCTTAAGTAAATTTTACTGATTCCTCTGTTCTGCTCTAGAGATTCTCATACTCAGGATGGGAGGACATTTGATGGCCTAGTTATGTAAAATTTATTCAATTAAATTAACTTACTGTGCCTGTTGCAATGAAGAAAACAATGGCATTAATAGTGTTTCACAGAGCTTATATAATGTGGTAGGAAATAACCCATGAATGAGCATGTAGTGAAGCTTAAGTATACAATTAAAATCAAGGTAAAAATGAAAGACGTGTCAAAGTTGATTTTCTTTTTCTCTCTCTCTCTCTCTTTTACTCTCCCCATCCCTCCCTCTCTTTTTATTTTGTCTCCGTTTATTTCTTTTATTTGACCTGCCTTCAAGGGTAGAGCCTGGAACTCTAGAGACAGCAACGCACTGCTCAGGAATCTAGATGTAAAGCAGTGGAAATAGGACCCAATCGGTATTATGCAGGCAGCTAGGGACACAGGCTGGTTCTATGCTCCCACTGGGATCTAAAAGAAAGTGAAATATCAACTTTTCTTATTTTTCCTATTACTCTCTTCTCAGCTTTTAGGTTCTTGAGTAGATTCAGGAAACTTTCTGTCACATATTTTACCTGCTCTTTTGATTTTTTGTACAATATGTTGTCAATATAAATATCCTGAATTTGATCCCCTTCTTGCTTGGATCCCCTGCCTTTTTCTCAGGAATCGATCCCTTTTTGTAAAACATTAATCATTGTCTTTGGGACTTTAACTACTGGACATCCTGAGGATTAAACCTTTTGTAAACCTGACCCCAGAGCCTACCTTTCTTGTTCTATTGGCTCCTAAATCCTCCTGGGAAAGTGAAAGTCGCTCAATCCTGTCTGACTCTTTGCAACCTCATGGACTATACAGTCCATTGAATTCTCCATGCCAGAATACTGGAATGGGTAACCTTTCCCTCCTCCAGGGGATCTTCACAATCCAGGGACTGAACCCAGGTCTCCAACATTGCAGGCGGATTCTTTACCAGCTGGGTCACAAGGGAATACTCCTGGGACTCAGTGCGTTAAACTAGCTTTATATCTGAATTGATCAATATGTAAATGGTGTGCTTGTCATATAAGTGGACTGGATTCTAACTTGAGATCATCAGGACAGATCAACTCCAGTCCAAAATTTGTCATCTTTTAAATTTATATCTAATCAATCAGAATTGGGTTCTCAAACCCTGAAGATCGCATTAAAAAAAAAAAAAAAAGAAAGAAAGAAAAAACAGTTTCAATGACTTGTTTCCATCACTTCAGTTCAGTTCAGTTGCTCAGTCATGTCTGACTATTTGTGACCCTGTGAACTGCAGCATGCCAGGCCTCCCTGTCCAGCACCAACTCCCAGAGTTCACCCAAACCCATGTCCATCGAGTTGGTGATGCCATCCAACCATCTCATCCTCTGTCATCCTCTTCTCCTCAACTGAGTCAGCTCTTCGAATCACATGGCCAAAGTATTAGAGTTTCAGCTTCAACATCAATCCCTCCAATGAGCACCTAGGACTGATCTCATTTAGGATGGACTAGTTGGATCTCCTTGCAGTCCAAGGGACTCTCAAGAGTCTTCTCCAACACCACAGTTCAAAAGCATCAATTCTTCAGTGCTCAGCTTTCTTTATAGTCCAACTCTTTATAGTCCACATCCACACATGACCACTGGTAAAACCATAGCCTTGACTAGACAGACCCTTGTTGGCAAAGTAATGTCTCTGCTTTTCAATATGCTATCTAGGTTGGTCATAACTTTCCTTCCAAGGAGTAAGCGTCTTTTAATTTCATGGCTGCAAAATCATCTACAGTGATTTTAGAGCCCCCAAAAATAAAGTCTGACACTGTTTCCACTGTTTCCCCATCTATTTCCCATGAAGTGATGGGACCAGATGCCATGATCTTAGTTTTCTGAATGTTGAGCTTTAAACGAACTTTTTCACTCTCCTCTTTCACTTTCATCAAGAGGCTTTTTAGTTCCTCTTCACTTTCTGCCATAAGGCTGGTGTCATCTGCATATCTGAGGTTATTGATATTTCTCCTGGCAATCTTGATTCCAGCTTGTGCATCCTCCAGTCCACCGTTTCTCATGATGTACTCTGCATATAAGTTAAATAAGCAGGGTGACGATATACAGCCTTGATGCACTCCTTTTCCTATTTGGAATCAGTCTGCTGTTCCATGTCCAGTTCTAACTGTTGCTTCCTGACCTGCATATAGGTTTCTCAAGAGGTAGGTCAGGTGGTCTGGTATTCCCATCTCTTGAAGAATTTTCCACAGTTTATTGTGATCCACTTGTTTCCATAAAAAAAAAAAAAAAAAAAAAAAAAAAAACAACAAAAAAAAAAAACTTTAAAAATGACTCTCTTTTTAGCTCTTCAATATGTTTCTATTGGGCTTACCTGGTGACTCCCACAGTAAAGAATCTGCCTGTAATGCAGGAGACCTAGATTCAATCCCTGGGTCAGGAAGATTCCCTGGAGAAGGGAATCACTATCCACTTCAGTATTCTTGCTTAGAGAATCACATGGACAGAGGTGCCTGGTAGGCTACAGTCCAGGGGGTCACAAAGAGTCAGACATGACTGAGCAGTTAACATTTTCACATTATGTTTCTATCAAAGTTTGCAGATGTTTCATATAATTTTTCTTTTGTATGTTTTCTAATTTTCTTGACACTGAGTAGTATATATGCACCATATTCATTTTATTTTGAATAAAGCATGAACACATGCTAGACTGTTATATCTTAAGGTTTCTATCTTACTACTCTTCCTAACACTTGCACCCTTGCACATTTTGCACCTTCCTAACGTTTGAGCCCTGTGTCTGAGATGAGTATTTGCCTACTAACTTACATTAACTGCTTCCATAGTACAGAGTCACTACTCAAGGACAGCTTTCTAGACATGCAATATATTTCTTAGTCACTGTTCCCTCTTGGATTGGCCATGTGACTAGCTTTTGTCAAAGAAATCCCAGTTTTGGTCTAAGGCTTTGAAACACAAATCTGCCTTCTCCATATTGTGTTATTATTTCCACTCTTAGTTGCTCAGTCATATCTGACTCTTTGTGACCCCATGGACTGTAAGACCAGGTTCCTTTGCCATGGAATTTCCCTGGTAAGAATACTGGAGTGGGTTGCCATTTCCTCCTCCAATGGATCTTCCCAACCCAGGGATCGAAGCTGTGTCTCTTATGTCTCTTGCATTGGCAGGTGGATTCTTGACTACTAGTGCCACCATAGAAGCCCCATTATTTTCCAATAACTATGTGCAAATAATGATACAGAAGGGATGGTGAAGACTCCATCAGAAAATTACTAGAACTAATCAATGATTATAGTAAAGTTGCAGGATATAAAATCAACACACAGAAATCCCTTGCATTCCTATACACTAATAATGGGAAAACAGAAATAGAAATTAAGGAAACAATTCCATTCACCATTGCAACAAAAAGAATAAAATACTTAGGAATATATCTACCTAAAGAAACTAAATACCTATACATAGAAAACTATAAAACATTGGTGAAAGAAATCAAAGAGGACACTAATAGATGGAGAAATATACCATGTTCATGGATTGGAAGAATCAATATAGTGAAAATGAGTATACTACCCAAAGCAATTTATAGATTAAATGCAATCCCTATCAAGCTACCAAAGGTATTCTTCACAGAGCTAGAACAAATAATTTCACAATTTGTATGGAAATACAAAAAACCTCGAATAGCCAAAGCAATGTTGAGAAAGAAGAATGGAACTGGAGGAATCAACCTGCCTGACTTCAGGCTCTACTACAAAGCCACAGTCATCAAGACAGTATGGTACTGGCACAAAGACAGAAATATAGATCAATGGAACAAAATTGAAAGCCCGGAGATTAATCCACACACATATGGACACCTTATCTTTGACAAAAGAGGCAAGAATATACAATGGATTAAAGACAATCTCTTTAACAAGTGGTGCTGGGAAAACTGGTCAACCACTTGTAAAAGAATGAAACTAGACCACTTTCTAACACCATACACAAAAATAAACTCAAAATGGATTAAAGATCTAAATGTAAGACCAGAAACTATAAAACTCCTAGAGGAGAACATAGGCAAAACACTCTCTGACATACATCACAGCAGGATCCTCTATGACCCACCTCCTAGAATATTGGAAGTAAAAGCAAAAATAAACAAATGGGACCTAATTAAATTTAAAAGCTTCTGCACAACAGAGGAAACTATAAGCAAGGTGAAAAGACAGCCTTCAGAATGGGAGAAGATAATAGCAAATGAAGCAACTGACAAACAACTAATCTCAAAAATATACAAGCAACTCCTACAGCTCAATTCCAGAAAAATAAAAGACCCAATCAAAAAATGGGCCAAAGAACTAAATAGACATTTCTCCAAAGAAGACATACAGATGGCTAACAAACACATGAAAAGATGCTCAACATCACTCATTATCAGAGAAATGCAAATCAAAACCACTATGAGGTACCATTTCATGCCAATCAGAATGGCTGTGATCCAAAAGTCTACAAGTAACAAATGCTGGAGAGGATGTGGAGAAAAGGGAACCCTCTTACACTGTTGGTGGGAGTGCAAACTAGTGCAGCCACTATGGAGAACAGTGTGGAGATTCCTTAAAAAACTGGAAATAGAACTGCCTTATGATCCAGCAATCCCACTGCTGGGCATACACACTGAGGAGACCAGAATTGAAAGAGACACGTGTACCGCAATGTTCATTGCAGCACTGTTTATAATAGCCAGGACATGGAAGCAGCCTAGATGTCCATCAGCAGATGAATGGATAGGAAAGCAGTGGTACATATACACAATGGAGTATTACTCAGCCATTAAAAAGAATACATTTGAATCAGTTCTAATGAGGTGGATGAAAGTGGAGCCTATTATACAGAGTGAAGTAAGCCAGAAAGAAAACACCAATACAGTATACTAATGCATATATATGGAATTTAGAAAGATGGTAACGATAACCCTGTATAGGAGACAGCAGAAGAGACACTGATGTATAGAACAGTCTTTTGGACTGTGTGGGAGAGGGAGAGGGTGGGATGATTTGGGAGAATGGCATTGAAATATGTATAATATCACATATGAAACGAGTCACCAGTCCAGATTCGATGCATGATACTGGATGCTTGGGGCTGGTGCACTTGACGACCCAGAGGGATGGTATGGGGAGGGAGGAGGGAGGAGGGTTCAGGATGGGGAACACACGTATGCCTGTGGCGGATTCACTTTGATATATGGCAGAACCAATACAATATTGTAAAGTTTAAAAATAAAATAAAATTTAAAAAAAAAAGGAAGAATCTTCAATCACTCTATCACTAAAGGGAAGAAAGACATGCTGCAACCAAGAATAACAAATTAAAACTCTTTTGTAAATAATAAAGAAGTTTTTTTCTTCAGGTATCATGTATTCATATTTTAGATCATTTTATTATCACCACATATTTGCCTTAACTACCTAGAGCAAACAGAACACTTTTAATTCAAGTAACATTTATGTTTCTCCATTGGGAACTTTTTGTGGATGCTCCTAGACTAGGTTTAGTGTTCCTCCTGTGTGTTCCCCTTGTCCATGTTATTAATATATCATATATAATGTTTGTAATTAAGCCATACTATATAGTTTTTTTTAATGTAAAAAAAGAACAGGCATTTAATGTGACCCTTATAATCTTTTTCCTAAAGAAGACTGGACATGGAAGGGACAAAGTAGAATGACAATAATACATAGGTAGCAGATGAGATCTAGTTAATACAATGCAATACTAGTACTGCCATCTCTGTATTTACAAGGCACTTTATAGTTTTACAAAAACACGTTTGCATCTGCTATCCCATTTAGTAATCATAACAATCCTGTAAAGATGGCAAAGATTATCATCCCCATTTTACAAATATAACCTTAGAAACCAAAGTAGAAATGGAATTCAATTAATACATCTGAGTCAATGCATTCAGAAAGCTTCTAAAAATGTTGCAGAAGACATGTATTCTATTCATTATAGGTTTAATTTAACTTTCCCAAGTAGACTGTATTTGTATTTGCTCACAGAATAGTAGTAGTTTCTGCCTTGTTCTGGATAACAACCTCAGCACCTTACCTTTTAACTTGAAATATATGAAATCCTAAATAGATATGCACTCAAGTAAGAAGTGATTGAACACATAGCAACAATTGGAAATCCACTTTGCTTTAAGATCTAAAGGCTCTACTGACATCTCAGAAAGTCAACAGATACACTAATTTTTTAATTTTATTTTTTAATTGAAGGATAATTTCTTTACAATGTTGTGTTGGTTTCTGCTTCATAGAAACTCGAATCAGCCATAATTATGAATATATCCCCTCCCTTCTCTATCCCATTCCACCCCTCTAGGTCATCACAATTGGCCAAGCTGGGGTCCCTGTGTTATATAGTAACTTCCCACTAGCTATCTCTCACATTCGTTGAATCAGGCAGAAAGGGCATTCCAGAAAAAAAAAAAAAAAACTACTTCTGCTTCACTGACTACACTAAAGTCTTTGACTGTGTGGATCACAGCAAACTGTGGGAAATTCTTAAAGAGATGAGAGTACCAGACCACCTTAACTGTCTCATGAGAAACTTGTATGCAGGACAAGAAGCAACAGAACAGGACATGGAACATGGACTGGTTCAAAATTGGGAAAGGAGTATGTCAAGACTGCATATTTTCACCTTGCTTATTTAACTTATATCCAGAGTACATTAAGGAAAAAAGAGGGCTGGATAAATCACAAAATGGAATCAAGATTGCTGGGACAAATATCAACAATATCAGAAATGCAGATGATATTACTCTAATGCCAGAAAGTGAAGAGGAATTAAAGAGCCTCTTGATGAAGGTGAAAGGAGAGTGAAAAAGCTGCTTCAAACTCAACATTGGAAAAAAAAAAAATCGTGGCATCTGGTCCCATCATTTCATGGCAAATAAATTGGGGAAAAGTGGAAACCATGACAGAGTTTTTCTTGGGCTCCAAAATCACTGAGGACAGTGACTGTAGCCATGAAATTAAAAGATGTTTGTTTCTTGGAAGGAAAGCTATGACAAACTTAAATAGCATATCAAAAAGCAGAGACATCACTTTGCTGATAAAGGTCTGTATAATCAAAGCTATGGTTTTTCCAGTAGTCATGTACAGATATGAGTAAATACGTCTGAGCACCGAAGAACTGGTGCTTTCAAATTTTGGTGCTGGAGAAGACTCTTGTGAGACCCTTGGAAGTAAGATCAAACAGGTCAATCCTAAAGGAAATCAACCCTGAATATTCATTGGAAGGACTGGTGCTGAAAGTGAGCCTCCAATACTTTGGCCACCTAATGCTAAGATTCAACTCAGTTTGGAAATATTGAGGGCAGGAGAAGAAGGGTAGGACAGAGGATGAGATGGCTAGATGGCATCACTGACTCAATTGACATGAATTTGAGCAAACACCAGGAGATAGTTGAGGATAGAGGGAACCGGCATGCTGCAGTCCATGCAGTCACAAAGAGTCAGACATGACTTGGCAAGTGAACAACAAAAACAACTATGTATTTTACACATGATAGTGTGTATATGTAAATGCTACTATCTTAATTCATCCTACCTTCTCCTTCACCCACCGTGTCCACAAGTCTGTTCTCTATTTCCGTGTCTCCATTTCTTCCCTGCAATCACAATTTCAAAAGATAGAACTAATTTGAAAACAGTGTTTTCTCCTGGTTTATTCATTTAATATCCTTTTAAATGAGCCCTTACAACTTCACCAAAAATATTTCCAACTGAATATTTGTGTAAGCTTATTTTATTAACTGTTAGATTTGCAGAATTTGAAAAGTCAGTAGTGTTCAGAACGCCATGTGAGACAAAAAAATCTAATGAACAACTGCAATTTTTTCTTATTTGGTGCAAAAATGTTAGTCAATATTTGTGTCATGCCCATCAATATGCCTCATACACTTATTTAGCATTGATGTATCTTAAATATAAATCAATATTAAAAGTGTTAGTGGCTATGCCTATCTGCATTTGGTATGATTAACTTTCAAAGGGGGAAATTATCAGCAGCCAAAACACTTCAAAAATGTAGTTCAGAAATTCAAAGAAGCTTTTACTAGATTAATCAACCATGTGAAAATAGCATCTTTGAACTATAGATAATTTTACATAATATGACAGCTAACTAAGCTTTTCTTAAGTACAATTTTTCTAAAGAAACTGAAAAGCTTTTCCAACAAGTTTTTAGACTGGACATTTTTATATATTCAAAGGGAGATGATGCTTGCTTCCTTACCTCTACAATTTTAGGTGCTTGCACTCCTAAATAAAATAGATTTTTTTTTTTTCAGGTTAATCACCTTTAGCCAGAATCTGAACTGTTTCTTGTTAAATTCAATTGCTTTTAGGCTTAAACTACTTCTTAGATGTTCCCTTTCATAATTAAGGTAAAATCCTCAATTAAAATCCCTTCTGAAGTTCTGGTTTATTGTCAGTGTGCCAAACTAATTCACTGTTAGATCTCTAGTGTAACTGAAATGTACAATAATTCATGTTTATCTGAGTACACTTACAAATTACAAGTTGAACATTTATTTGAGGCTTAATGAGTGTGTGTGTGTGTGTGTTCTTTCTTTTAAGACTCATTTTGGAGTTGCAATTCACTTTCTAGTTCTCCTGTTCTATCAATTCCAAAATAATCAGCAATTTCCTGTTATTTCTATTAAGGTTTTTATTTTTGAATTATTCCAAAGAAGAAAGAGAGGTTTGGTACATTATATTTTGTATCTAAAATATCTGACTAGCACTTGGAACAAATTGCACTGCTTAATGAGTCTTACTGTTCCATACCACCATTAAATACAAGCAAGGAACTCTATTACTTTTAAACCAAACATTTTTGGTTTCATGCCTGCCTATATATATGTACCTTAATTTATCCTATTACCAATGAAAATGTTCTTTATTTATGGAAAGTTGTTTGTTGAGCTTTGAAAGCAGGTCATATTAGTCCAAATCATTAGTCATGATTCATAGAGACCCAAACAAGTGAATTCTTTTGAAAATTGAATTATAGCAATTTTATACTGTTCTTTATGATTTTGTTTGTCTGTTAGTACCTTGGAAAATCTAAACATTTTAGGAAAGTACACAAAGTCTCAATATCTCAGGCACAATTCACAACTGTGTATCCAGCCAAAACATAATCCCTAGAGTGAAAATAAATTAAAGTAAAATAAAAGTCAAATAAAAGTTAATTTCTAATCTAACTTCATATTTATGTTTATCAGCAAAAAGTAAAAGTTTTGCAAAAGCTCAGGATGTCAATTACCTTATTTTTGCATGTATTTCCTACATAATTTTTAAAAACATATTTAATGTTTTAATTGTATTCTTTTGGAGCATTTTGTTGCATCTACAGTGTCCATGAAATGATTAAAATATTTGTGAACAAAAGGAAAAACTATACATGCCTGTATATGGTATTCAAGTGTTAATTCATTCTCTATAATCATGTTCAGATGGTTTCCCTCCATCTCATTCCTTCTTTTTCTTCCTTATTTAATTATTTTTTATCTTTGCCAATATCTTGAAAACTAACTTGACATTTTTCATAATTTCACTTTTCAATATACATAACCCATCCTTTCTCTAATGGCACCCCACTCCAGTACTCTTGCCTGGAAAATCCCATGGACGGACGAGCCTGGTGGGCTGCAGTCCATGGGGTCGCTAGGAGTTGGACACAACTGAGCGACTTCCCTTTCACTTTTCACTTTCATGCACTGGAGAAGGAAATGGCAACGCACTCCAGTGTTCTTGCCTGGAGAATCCCAGGGACAGGGGAGCATGGTGGGCTACTGTCTATGGGGTTGCACAGAGTTGGACACGACTGAAGTGACTTAACAGTGCATGAAGATGGAGAAGGCAATGGAACTCCACTCCAGTACTCTTGCCTGGAAAACCCCATGGACAGAGGAGCCTGGTAGGCTGCATTCCATGGGGTCGCTAAGAGTCTGACACGGCTGAGCGACTTCACTTTCACTTTTCACTTTCATGCATTGGAGAAGGAAATGGCAACCCACTCCAGTGTTTTTGCCTGGAGAATCCCAGGGACAAGGGAGCCTGGTGGGCTGCCGTCTATGGGGTCACACAGAGTTGGACACGACTGAAGTGACTTAGCAGCATCAGCAGTGCATGAAGATAAAATAGATTCCTTACAGTTTGATCTTAAGTGCTTATACAAAAATAATCCAAGGAATATCATATTTTAAAATATGGTAAAAAGAAGGCCATTGTTATAGATTGGGTTTCCTGTGGAAATAGACTGGGCAAAGGAGGTTAGATGCTGGAGTTTTACTGGGATGTGCCCTCAAGTTTTATGCCTCACATCACAGAAGTAAGTTGATCTATGACATAGTTACAGTAAGAAATTTAGTGGATCTTATGGGACACACTGAAGCTGAGATGATCCTTGAGTGTTTTCCCAGGTTGAGGCAAGCAGGTCATGTCTTTATTTACCAGCATTTACCTGTCATTGGATATAGTCTTCCTAGGAAACAGAGTTTTTCTTTCAAGAAGGTGGTCATCGTAAGTTGAGACAATTCTCAAAGTGAGCTCACAGCTCCACATTACAAGCCAACAACCTTCCCAGGATCTGAAGGAATAAATCCTCTACAACTGAAGGCAGAATCTGGCAGCATAGCACCCACAATAGACAATATGCCTAAAATTATTACCTTGATATAAACTTAAAGGTAAGTTCTTTCAATTTGATGTATTACATGAAGGAAATCACAGGAAAACTAAAAGTTTATAATTTATTCATATTTGAAAAATTAGAGGGACAAGTGTTGTCACAAACAGAATTTGTGTTTAGTAACTTTATTTCTAGACCTACTTTCCTTAGTCAACTTTTCCTCATTTTTCTTTCTGATAAATATTCACTTTCCGTACATTTTTTTTCTCTGAATTCATGATCTCTCCTTTATATCCCCAAATATCCTATTTTCTCTAATATTTTTACTTCAATTAGTAGTCTTTGAATAAATAATTCTGTTTAACTAAGGAATTAAATACAAAGTATATCATAAATAACTGAATATTTCCCACAAAATTAGTTGTAACATAGCTTTTCATGATATTGTTTCCCATAAAATGAATGCCCTCCATTCTCATTTATGACACCTGAACTTCTAAGTCCACTCTATTCTTGATAAAGTGTGATGGGAAAAGCACCTGATCATAATTAATCTCATTCTTCTTCTTGTTTTAAATCTTTTTTGCTGCACCGTGCAGCACGTAAGTGGAGAAGGCAACCCACTGGAGTACTGGAGAATGGCACCCCACTCCAGTACTCTTGCCTGGAAAATCCCATGAATGGAGGAGCCTGGTAGGCTGCAGACCATGGGGTCACTAGGGGTCTGACACAACTGAGAAACTTCACTTTCACTTTTCACTTTCATGCATTGGAGAAGGAAATGACAACCCACTCTAGTGTTCTTGCCTGGAGAATCCCAGGGACTGGGGAGCCTGGTAGGCTGCGTCTATGGGGTGACACAGAGTTAGACATCACTGAAGTGACTTAGCAGCAGCAGCAGCAGCAGGAATTAAAAACTTGCAAAAAGTTAGCTGGGCTCCTGGTCATCACTGTATGAAGCTTCTGCTGAAACTAGAACAAGTAAACTAAGTAAATTAGGTAGTAAATGGAAAACACTTACTGATCTTATCTTTCCCTTTAGAGGTAATCTTCTAAGAAAGTGAGAAATAGAGCATACCTCTTGTCTTGTAAACAAGACTGGGTAATTTTAATAATGAGTCTAGTTATTTTACAACATTGGCTCACCTTAGGACTATATCATTTGAGTTTTGTAATACCTCTGAGCTTCTGTTTCCCTGGCTGAAAAATGGTGTTCTATGGTCTCTGAAGTCTCCCCAAGCACAAACATTCCCTAAATCTATGAATACCCCTTGCTCATTTCCATCTGCATCATTTTTCAAAGTGTTATTACTTTATATATGTTTTTTGTTTCCCAGTTTATCATGCAGTACTTTTTGCAACCTTACACATCCCTCTAGGTACATTTTCTCACATGTAAGGCACATTTGTGGCTAAACCATCAGAATTATACTTCTGAGAATACTCATATTTTTAGTTTCTAAAATATTAACATTTGTAATCATTAAATGCTAAATCAAAGCTTGTGAATGACTTCCTGTAAGGTGTATAGATTGTATTAACTTCTTAGAATCAAAAAATAAACCTAAATTTTTTGAGTTCCAAAACTTCTAGCTCTATGAAATTCATGTCAGTTTAATGGAACTGAATATATATTTAAAAAAAATAGAGAGATTGTCGTTCTTGAGTCTTAGATATGGACTTTTAATTAGAATGACTTTTACTTCTTTTCACAGGTTTGGCAGTATGTAACTTTCAACATACAGGAAATTTTATTCCTTAATTGATATGAATCATTACTTTTCTCATCTCTCATTACTTATTGTTTTAATTCTTTGCTAGTAAATAAGAGACCCTAACTTGCTATTCTTCTATTATGTAATGCTAAAGAAGCACTTCTATTTGCCTGGTATATTGCACATGTAATTCCTTTTTTTTTTTTTTGCATATACAAGTTGGTTTATTTACAAATATACTGATAATCTCTTCTTATTTATTTGTTTCCTTTCTCTGCTTTTGTGAGAAGAGGCAGAAGGTAAGAGTGGAAGGCAGAGTGGGGTGGGTGTGGTGTGGTAAAAGGTAATAAATAAGTTGACAATGACAAGTTATTAAATAAAATGTGTCTAGGGATGGCAGTTTCTTGATTAAAAAAAAAACACTAGGCAAAATATAGTTTGCAATGATTTTTTAACAGCTTAAATTAGTTCCAGGTTTTAGACTTTGAATACTTTTTTTCTTGTTGCTATGATCTTTCAGAATTTTCTCTAGTGTTCAGTCCAGTGAGATTTCCAGTTTGAGTGCAAGCATTAATTTCTGGAGCTGGAGCCTACTGAGTGCAGAAAGGCTATTTATTGTTACAGAGCACCAAAGCCTTGTACTGGAAAAAATGTTCCCCAGCCCCACATGCTTGCTACCAACTTTCATCTTCCAGAGTGTGCCTTTTGACATAAATACTTATGTGAAAGTTATGAAGTGCTTCTGAATAAATCTACAGCATATTTTTTTAAGAATAAGTCTTCCAAAGTAGCCCATGAGGAGAAATATAACAAACAAACAAGACACTCACTGAAAAGTATGGTCTGAAATGTAGTTGAAAATGGTTGTTTCACTGCAGAGAATTTCATAATTAATTCTCCTGATTATTGCAGTGATTATTCAAGTTCTAACTTATTCTAGCAAAACCCTTTCCAATGCAATGATAAGATATTTAAAAATTAGTGACCATTACAGTTTTAAAGAGCTTTACAAGTACCTCTGCTACTGCTAAGTCACTTCAGTTGTGTCCAACTCTGTGCGACCCCATAGACGGCAGCCCCCCACACTTCCCTGTCCCTGGGATTCTCCAGGCAAGAACACTGGAGTGGGTTGCCATTTCCTTCTCCAATGCATGAAAGTGAAAAGTGAAAGTGAAGTCGCTCAGTCGTGTCCAACCCTCAGCAACCCCATGGACTGCAGCCTAGCAGGCTCCTTCACCCATGGGATTTTCCAGGCAAGAGTACTGGAGTGGGGTGCCATTGCCTTCTCCACAAGTACTTCAGTGGGTAGAAAATCTGCCTGCAATGCAGGAGCCATAGGAGCTGTGGGTTCAATCCTCAGTTTGGAAAGAACCCCCTGAGGAAGGGCATGGCAACCCACTCTAGTATTCCTGCCTAGAGAAGCCCATGGACAGAGAAGGCTGGCAGGCTACAGTACTATGGACTGCAAAGAGTTGGACATGACTGAAGCAACTGAGCATGCAGTCTTAAAAGCCTTAAAATTGTGTTATATTTTGTCATATGAAATCATGCAAAGGATAACCATTATTGCTTTGGCTCCTATTATTTTCCAAAATTTTAAACACTTTTAGATTTTCTAACACAGTACAGTTTTCTCTTTTGTAAAAGTTAAAAAAATAATAATAAAATAAAATTGCTATAAAATACATGTTATATTAGAGGTAATCTCTAACAAAAGTCTAAAATCCAACTATTTCTGTGAAAAGCTTGCTTTCTTAGAACTTGACATTATGGAAGGCCAGTGTTGTTTCCTAATGTGGGTGTAGGGATGAGTGTGCATGTGTGAGAGAATGTGTGTTATAAAAACTCTCTAACCTTGATATTAAAGATAGTTTTGGCACTTGTATGCCCTATTCTGTATTACAGCTGAGGTGTCCAAAGTCAGTATTATGAGCAAATCTAACGATCTGTGATATGCACAAGAGAGGATGTCTCTGCCTACTAGACATCTCCTGAGTTTAGTGTAATCCCTAAACTGGCATGCCTTTGAATGTAGTCATCTTACTATTTTCTTAGGGGAGGAGGTGACAAATACAGACGGATTGCCTTAGAGACAAGAGCTCTAACTCTCAGACACTGATGAGGCAGTAGGACGCACTGGGTACACAAGAATGCCAAGTACGGTGGGGCTAGGTTTTTGGATCATTGAAACATATTAGGAAGCATCTAGCCTACACTTTCTTTGTTTAGAAGCAAGTTTAGCAGAGACCGACACAGTTTTAAATTCTAGTCTCATCATTTATGAATTTGTGTTACTTTAAGCAACGTATTTAACTCTATGCTTCAGTTGTCTTATGTGTAAAATAAAGGTAATCAGTAATTGGCTTTTCCTGGTGGTTCAGTGGTAAAGGATCCGCTTGCTAATGCAGGAAATACGGGTTCAATCCCCGGGTTGGGGAAGAGCCCCTAGAGAAGGAAATGGCAACCCACACCAGTATTCTTGCCTGAGGAATTGCCTGGACAGAGGAGCCTGGCAGGCTACAGGCCATGGTCTTACAAAAGAGTCATCAGGACATAGCGACTAAACAACATCAACAATCGGTAATCACCAAGTAATTACCATGGTAATTACTTTTACATGATTACCAAATGGTAATCATAGGTCACTGCAAGAATTAGAAAGTTTGCATATCTTTGTTTTTTGGAATTATTCAATAAATGAGAATTGTATTAATACTGAAAATAATTTCAAATAACATTACTTGCTTGTGTCCAAAGGAATTGTGTCGTTGTTGTTGCTGTTGTTTAGTCGTTAAGTCTTGCCCACTCTTGTGACCCCATGGACTGTAGCTCACCAGGCTCCTCTGTCCATGGTATTCCCCAGAGATGAATACTGGAGTGGCTTGCTATTTCCTTTTCCAGAGGATCTTCCCCATCAAGGGATCAGAACCCTTGTTAATTTCAGTAAACCAATTTATATGTCAGCTGACTATTAATATTTACAGTTCTTAAAGCTATCAGATTGTCTATCTATCTATTATCTATCTGTTTTGTTTTCCTAGTAGATTCTCTCTCACCATTCTCTGTCCTTCTACTTCAATCTTAACTATTTGCTTTCTGGGCTTACTGAAGATTTACACCCTAAACTTAACTTTTTTATTTCTAATGTAGGAAATCTTGATGTGTAGATCTCACTTCATTTTTCTTGGTTTTTTAAAGAATGGGTACATATTAGATCATTTCTAAATTCTTGCATATCTGAAAATGCCTTTCTCCCAGAATTTTTTATTGAAAATTTGTCTAAGCATAAAATGCCAGGATGAAATGTTTTCTCCTTAGTAAGAAAGCATTGCTCTGTCACCAACTAGATCCACTATTGCTATTGAGCAGTCTAACTCACTCTTTAATTCTTGGCATATAAATCATTTGTTTTTAGCCAAATAAGTTTTGATCTCTTACTTATCACCTGTATTCTGACATTTTAGTCAGTTAAAAAGTCTGGGGTTTTGATTCTCTGTCAATGTGTCTACTACCATAAAGGAAAAAGTCGTATTCATTAATTAGTATTAGGTTTTATCAATTAGATGATAAGTAGCTTGCCTCCATTAACAGAACTACAGAAAATCTTAGGACCGGATCCATAAGCTGGCCAAGGTGTCTTCTACATTTTAATAACAAACTTTTGATTAATTATTTTACATGTTTCCTTCTGTTAAATGATACTGGCTTTATTTTTATAGTGCTAACATAAAGCTTCCTTTTTATTTTTCATTTTTACTTATTTTTTTATTTTATTAGCCATACAGTAAGAGCAGATTCCTAACCACTGGACCATCAGGGAATTTCCAAGTTTCCTATTTAGATGTATTTATATGAGTCAAAAAAGTGGTCCGTAAAATATATGGAGGAGGGAAAAAAAAGTAGTAATCATGTGTGCCCGAAATCACAAACTGGTACATACATTTAGCAAAATGCACAAAAGATAGATGAGAACACGAAGGTGGTGTTAAAAGGTAATGTTCCACTCTGCTACTGCTGTCCCTTTGTGTATTATAGGCCTAATATTTTCAGTGCTTAAGAACTAAAGGACTTTCTACAACTACTTTTCTGTTTGGTATAACAGGAGCACTGTGATTCAGTGTCAATATTTTTGTTTGAGCTCTTATAGTTTCACACCACAAAGATGTAGGGTGCAATTTGCTCAGTATCATTTTGCAGCAATGATACTGTGGCTTTGAGGATAGTTTCTAGTTATTTCCCTATTTGTTTCTACCACTTAGCTAAATGGGCCCAAAGAGATAGCATTTATTTGATATAATTTAGCCAAATATTTATAAAATGGTGGACTAAGAGTCACTCATATTTTCTAAATATGACTTTCTCAAGGTAGGAATTTTGATCACTCGTATTTACTCAAAGACTTTCTGGTGGGGGGGATAGAGACAGAAGGATGACATGGGCAAGAAATTAAATAATTCATTGTCTGCTTTTTGGCAGGGCTCTTAAATATCACTTTTTTGGGAAATGTGGACCCCAAATTGATTTTATCTGAGGGTCCATCACCTATCAGATTTTTCCCATGCCTGTGTATTTTTAAAAGGGAAATTGTAGTTAACTGTTTCTCAAACTCTATTTTCTTTCATTAAACTGGATTGGATTAATTTTATATTTGAAATCATACTCACAGGAATGATGGGCTACTTTTATACTGCACTCATACCAGTTTTAGGCTTCTAAATAGAGGTCTTAAGATACTTTTGATATAGTTATAATTTTATCATACAAGATACTATCTTTTGAAACTCAGCTTCTGACTTGGAAATTTCTAGTACATAGAGTCCCCATGTGTGTTTCATAATGGTTGAAGATGTTTTAACTCCAATGGGATTAAAAAAGAAATGTGTGTACTCTTGGAATTGTATGTATCTATGAATATATGGTGAAGTGAGTGAAAATCGCTTAGTCGTGCCCAACTCTTTGCGGGTAGAAAACTGGAGTGGATGGATAGCTGTTCCCTTCTCTGGGGGATCTTCCCAACCCAGGGACAGAACCCAGGTATCCCACATTGCTGAAAGATTCTTCACCATCTGAGCCACCAGGGAAGCTCCTATGAATGTATAAGGCAAATATTATGGAAGTAGTGAGAGTTAGAGAAAAAGCTTGTAATAAATCTCAGCATTCTATTCTATTATACAGAGAAAAAATTTCAGAACTGAGATGAATTACAGAGACTGCATTTGAAAAAAAAAAACCCTTAATAGTTTGAAGTAATAGCTTACAATTGTTCTTTTTGGTTCAGACACTAAGTTAATTATTATTGGCATGTCACATTCTGGTGCCCATACAATTGAATATCACTGTTTCCCTATAAACCTGCAAGCACATGTGTTTTAAAGCAGTTCATGTAAAATTTTGATCTGGGCTGTACTTTGTTTTGTCAATAACAATCATTTTCACCTGTGACATAGTGGGAAAGTATATATGCTTCTTAAGTTGTTCTAAGATTAACTTGTTACATTAGTAAAAGAAAATAAGTTTCTTTCTTTTTTTGACTATTTTTCCCTATCAAATATTTTTTAACTTGCTTTTAAAAGCAGAGTATCTAAAAAAGTTTTTTTTTTTTTTTATCAGAATATCTAGGAGCAAAGCTATACAATTTATCATCATTTTTTACCTTTTGAGCTCATTTTTCAATGCTATTTGTTCCGTATCTGAAAAGAACCAAGGCTTCCAATCAGTATCTTCCCAGATATTGAATGCTTCCTCAGTTGCTTTGTTAATCTCTGGTGTAAGAATAATAGGTTTTAACTGGAGATCAGAGGAAACAATTAACCTTGAGGAGAAGTACATGGCACTCTAGTTAATGGAAATATTTTTCACATTTTATTCACATGAATAAGATGACCTTAAAACACATTCTGGTTACCACTGTACAATAATAAGAGATCTATTGAATGACTTTAGGCAACTAAGGAAAAAAAATCAATGAAATGATCAAAACTTTGTTAATGGAGAAGTTTCTAACACTATGTTATGTGGAGAACATTGTTACGTTGATATGCATGGCTTCCTGTAAGTTGGAAGACGGTAATGATTTTAATACAGAGTTTAATCTTTGGAGATGGCAGGAGATGGTATTATTAGAAGAACTGAAGTACATCGTATTAAACACTTAATATTTTAAAGCTGATTTTTGATAAAAAATGTCTTTCATTTTTTTCTTTATTCATTTTTTTTCATTTTTCATGCTCCCATTTTTTGTTTGTTTTCGTTTTGTGTTGACTTTTTTCCCATTGTGGTAATAGCATCAAATTCCAAGAACTTGGAAGGTAGATACAGATGTCACTTTTTGAAATATTCTTTGTTCTGACCTAGTGTGTGGCATACTTACCCATGATTATAATGTAAGACTATATTCATGCATGCTAAGTTGCTTCTATTGTGTCCGACTCTTTGCAACCCTATGAACTGTAGCCCAACAGGCTCCTCTGTCCATGGGATTTTCCTAGCAATAATACTGGAGTGACCTGTAAGACTAGAATGGAACAAAGTCACATCTAAATCATTTCATATCCAAATGGTTGTTCTCTATCTTCAGTGTGTGTAACAATCTCATAAAAACTTGTTAAAACAAAAATTGCTAAGCCTAGCCCTGAAGTTTCTAATTCTGTAAGTCTTGGGTACTCATATTCCTGTTGCTTTCCCAAGGGATGCTGAGGCTACTAGTCTAAGGATCAAACTTTGAGAACCAGTAACTTAAATATTTCCCTGTTCTAGCCACTAACTGCTTTGTGCGCTGTGCTAAGTTGTTTCAGTCATGTTCAACTCATTGCAACCCAATGGATGATAGCCCACCAGGTTCCTCTGTCCATGAGATTTTCCAAGCAAGAATATTGGAGTGGGTTACTGTGCCCTCCTCCAGAGGATCTTCTTGACCCAGGAATTGAACCCGGGTCTTCTATGTCTTCTGCATTGACAGGCAGGTTCTATACCACTAGCACCACCTGGAAAGCCCCAGCCATTAGTTACCTTTGCCCAAATCCTATCTATCTCCCCTTATCCTCTTAATTAGCATCCTGTTGTTCAGTTGCTAAGTTGTGTCCTACTCTTTGCTACCCCATGGAGTGTAGCTCACCGGTTTCCTTTGTCCATGGGATTTTCCTGTATTCTATTGAAGTTGTTTGCCATGCCCTCTTCCAGGGGATCTTCCTGACCAAGAGATCAAATGCAGGTAAAGAATCCTGCAATGGCAAGTGGATTCTTTACCACTGAGCCAACCAGGGAAGCCCTAGCTATTAATAGTGTCTACCGATATCAAAATTCAACTGAGAAGACACATCTCTTATGGGAAAACTTTTCAAATACCTTCAGCTTAGATTTGATGCCTGTATCTGCCTGGTCTACTCAGGAGACAGAAAAATGGTAATTTGAAAATAGAACATAAAGAATACTAATTATGCCAGGGGATTGGAGAAATGAGGGATTGGTGGTTAAGGGGAACTCTAAGAAGTGGAGGAATTGCAAAGATAAGGAAAAACCACTGCTCCAAGGGCTGTGATCCAGACCTCACTGGAGAGTAAATAAACATGACTCACTGAATAAGTGAGCTTCCCTTGCGTCTCAGCTGGTAAAGAATCCACCTGCATTGTGGGAGACTCGGGTTCGATTCCTGGTCTGGTAACATCCCCTGGAGAAGGGAATGGCTACTCACTCTAGTATTCTGGCCTGGAGAATTCCATGGACTATATAGTCCATGGGGTCACAAAGAGTTGGACATGACTGAGCGACTTTCACTTCACTGAATGGCATAGAAGTCCCTCTGGTGCTGCACCAATGGAACTTGTTAGAAATCTGCCTTCTGAGGTATCAGAGGAAGCTGTCCACAGGATGGGTATAGCACACAGATTCTGGGAACTACAGAAGGTACATATGCTATAAATGTCTGGTGCTGGAGAATTCACCCCTGATGGAGGAGTTGGGCACTGGACATGTAAGAGGAGCACACTAGAATAAGGAAGGAAAGCCCCATCATACTGTGCTCCATCTCCAGTGCACACAAATAACAAAGCCTCATCGTGCCATCTGAGAAAGAACAACTGTTTAAAGGACCCATTAATTTGTGCAGAAAAGACAATGTAGAATAAATCTGAGACTGAGAGCCAATATACTGGTAACTGAAACAGTGTCCCTGGTATTTGATCTGGGGGATACACAACACACACAAAAAAGTTTATATTGATCTGACCTCCCATGGTAGCTGTGTATACTTATTGACATCCATATGGTCCCTTTGGACTTCCCTCATAGCTCAGCAGTGAAGAATCCGCCTGCAACGCAGCAGACACAGGAGACGCGGGTTGCATTACTGGATGGGGAAGATCCCTGGAGGACGGCATGACAAGCCACTCCAGTATTCTTGCTGGGAAAATCCCATGGAAAGGAACCTGGCTTTTTACAGTCCATAGGGTCACAAAGAGTCCAACATGACTGAAGCAAGTGAGCACGTTTCCTTCAGTAGATATTATTGAATATAAAATACAACTTAACATGTTACATTATTATTTTAACCCAGTACTCACTAAATGCCTGGAACATTTTTAGTAACTCAGCAAATATTTATAGAATACTTGATTATCATATAACAGAAGTAAAATGTCAAGTCAAATATTTTGAAATAACTTTGGATGTTTATATTCTAACTCTTTCAGTGAGAGGTAATAAATAAAAGTGTAAATAGGTAAAAACATCAGTAGTCATGTCTGTTAGGACTTCAGTGCTATAAAGTTTAGCTTTTAAGATTATTTTAAGAATAATACTATAGAAATACTAGCAAAAATATCAATGTTAACATATAAACAATTAAATTTGAATATAAAAAGTTTTCATAAAAATTTCTCAATAACATGGAATGAACTGAAAATTGTACTGTTTTGCCTATTATTAAGCATGACTGCTATGTATGTATACATCAATATATGACATGATTATGACATTCAGAAGAGTGAGAAGGATATTGTAATTCAATCTCTAGAAAATAAAATAAAACATTGTTTTAAAAGAAAAGAACTGCTCTATTATTTTTAATTACAATCAGAGAGAGAGAGTAAAATTTTAGAATGGATGCATTAAAAACTTTTTTTTTCAAATTTATTTCTTTATTGATCTTAAAAGTAACTTACATGCATTGGTGCAAGTTTCAAAATTAGGGAAAGTATCAGAAAAAAGTATTTTATATTATCAACAAAATGAAGCAATGACTATTTTCATTTTGTTATATCAACTCAGTATTTTCCTATTGATAATGTTGCACAGTTATTCAAAAATGCTCTATTTGAAGTCTGTTATAATTATCTAATGAATGTGTTATGCCCATATAATTGAGTCTAGACTTTATTTTTTTTAAACTAATAATAATGATAATAAAATAAATTTTTTGCTGAACATTCACTTTCTATATGGAACTGTAGGGAAAATAATACATGAGTAATCTTATTTAATTCTCACAATAATCCTATGATGCTGGTATCATTCTTTCACATCATTTTTTGTAGAAGAAATTAGTCTCAGAGAGATTAAATAGCTCATGCAAGATTATAGACCAGAAAGTGGGGTGTCAAGACTGGAAAATCTTTTATTCCAGAGGAAATGTTTCTTATTAACATGAAGACCACAGAGGCTTTTACTTCTTTTTCTCCAATAGGCTCTGCAAAATGCTGATTATGTGTTTTACTCATTAGTCCTGGGAATATTTTTGATTTGAGGGCTTAGCCCTGCAGCTTTTCCTGACCTGCATGCCCTGACCTTTCATTTTTCTCTTTTGTCTAGAATCTTCTCTCACACAGCAGTGAAGAAAAACAATATATTTAACTTTCTCCAGGGAAAACAAATACTTGTAGATTAGGTTTCATAGGGAAAATACAAATAAGCAAATAAATAAAAATAAAGTGAAAGTAATCACACATTGTGAAGTCAAATGACACTTCATTCCTTGACTTAAGACATACGTGGGGGTTATTGCTTAATCATGTAACAACCAATTGTATTTAAACTGCATATTATACTATAGCTTTTCATTTTTTCCGGTCCTCCTAGATTTTTCCTTTTTTTGAGTCATTATTGTATTTTTAGGACTGAGAAAATATCAAGCCTATAGAACATTCAGGAAATGCTTACATAAATTGATATAAGTGAACAACAAATGGATGGATGGGTCATATTCTGTAAGAAAACACAAGCCAGAGCCACTGGGAGCCATTAATCATCCATGGTCAAAGAGAGGCAGCAAACAGAGGTGGCCCATGGTTTTCAATGTCCCCAAAATTCAAAAGACTCCGAAATGCAGTACTTGGATGCAATCTAAAAAATGACAGAATGATATCTGTTCGTTTCCAAGGCAAACCATTCAATATCACAGTAATCCAAGTCTATGCCCCAACCAGTAACACTGAAGAAGCTGAAGTTGAACGGTTCTATGAAAACCTACAAGACCTTTTAGAACTAACACCCAAAAAAGATGTCTTTTTCATTATAGGAGACTGGAATGCAAAAGTAGGAAGTCAAGAAACACCTGGAGTAACAGGCAAATTTGGCCTTGGAATACAGAATGAAGCAGGACAAAGACTAATACAGTTTTGCCAAGAAAATGCACTGGTCATAACAAACACCCTCTTCCAACAACACAAGAGAAGACTCTACAAATGGACATCATCAGATGGTCAACACTGAAATCAGATTGATTATATTCTTTGCAGCCAAAGATGGAGAAGCTCTATACAGTCAGCAAAAACAAGACCAGGAGCTGACTGTGGCTCAGACCATGAACTCCTTACTGCCAAATCAGACTTAAATTGAAGAAAGTAGGGAAAACCACTAGACCATTCAGGTACGACCTAAATCAAATCCCTTATGATTATACAGTGAAGTGAGAAACAGATTTAAGGGCCTAGATCTGATAGATAGAGTGCCTGATGAACTACAGAATGAGGTTTGTGACATTGTACAGGAGACAGGGATCAAGACCATCCCCATGGAAAAGAAATGCAAAAAAGCAAAATGGCTGTCTGGGGAGGCCTTACAAATAGCTGTGAAAAGAAGAGAAGTGAAAAGCAAAGGAGAAAAGGAAAGATATAAACATCTGAATGCAGATTTCCAAAGAATAGCAAGAAGAGATAAGAAAGCCTTCTTCAGTGATCAATGCAAAGAAATAGAGGAAAACAACAGAATGGGAAAGACTAGGGATCTCTTCAAAAAAATCAGAGATACCAAAGGAACATTTCATGCAAAGATGGGCTCAATAAAGGACAGAAATGGTATGGACCTAACAGAAGCAGAAAATATTAAGAAGAGATGGCAAGAATACACAGAAGAACTGTACAAAAAAGATCTTCACAACCAAGATAATCACAATGGTGTGATCACTGACCTAGAGCCAGATATCCTCCAATGTGAAGTCAAGTGGGCCTTAGAAAGCATCACTAACAACAAAGCTAGTGGAGGTGATAGAATTCCAGTTGAGCTATTCAAAATCCTGAAAGATGATGCTGTGAAAGTGCTGTACTCAATGTGCCAGCAAATTTGGAAAAGTCAGCAGTGGCCACAGGACTGGAAAAGGTCAGTTTTCATTCCAATCCCAAAGACAGGCAATGCCAAAGAATGCTCAAACTACCACACAATTGCACTCATCTCACATGCTAGTAAAGTAATGCTCAAAATTCTCCAAGCCAGGCTTCAGCAATATGTGAACCGTGAACTTCCTAATGTTCAAGCTGGTTTTAGAAAAGGCAGAGGAACCAGAGATCAAGTTGCCAACATCCGCTGGATCATGGAAAAAGCAAGAGAGTTTCAGAAAAACATCTATTTCTGCTTTATTGACTATGCCAAAGCCTTTGACTGTTTGGATCACAATAAAATGTGGAAAATTCTTCAAGAGATGGGAATACCAGACCACCTGATCTGCCTCTTGAGAAATTTGTATGCAGCTCAGGAAGCAACAGTTAGAACTGGACATGGAACAACAGACTGGTTCCAAATAGGAAATGGAGTTCGTCCAGGCTGTATATTGTCACCCTGTTTATTTAACTTATATACAGAGTACATCATCAGAAATGCTGGACTGGAAGAAACACAAGCTTGAATCAAGATTGCTGGGAGAAATATCAATAACCTCAGATATGCAGATGACACCACCATCATGGCAGAAAGTGAAGAGGAACTCAAAAGCCTCTTGATGAAAGTGAAAGTGGAGAGTGAAAAATTTGGCTTAAAGCTCAACATTCAGAAAACGAAGATCATGACATCCAGTCCCACCATTTCAGGGGAAATAGATGGGGAAACAGTGGAAACAGTGTCAGACTTTATTTTGGGGGGCTCCAAAATCAATGCAGATGGTGACTGCAGCCATGAAATTAGAAGACGCTTACTCCTTGGAAGGAAAGTTATGACCAACCTAGATAGCATATTCCAAAGCAGAGGCATTACTTTGCCAACAAAGGTTCATCTAGTCAAGGCTATGGTTTTTCCTGTGGTCATGTATGGATGTGAGAGCTGGACTGTGAAGAAGGCTGAGCGCCAAAGAATTGATGCTTTTAAACTGTGGTGTTGGAGAAGACTCTTGAGAGTCCCTTGGACTGCAAGGAGATCCAACCTGTCCATTCTGAAGGAGATCAGGCCTGGAATTTCTTTGGAAGGAATGATGCTAAAGGTGAAACTCCTGTACTTTGGCCACCTCATGCGAAGAGTTGACTCATTGGAAAAGACTCTGATGCTGGGAGAGATTGGGGGCAAGAGGAGAAGGGGACGACAGAGGATGAGATGGCTGGATGGCATCACTGAGTCGATGGACGTGAGTCTGAGTGAACTCTGGGAGTTGGTGATGGACAGGGAGGCCTGGCGTGCTGTGATTCATGTGGTCGCAAAGAGTCGGACACGACTGAATGACTGATCTAATCTGATCTGAAAATTCAAAACTCAGAATGAATATATCTTTTCTCAATCAATACTATAAAAAGGGAAGCATCTCTGTATGGAAAGACTCTAGTAACTAGTTCTCCACTTGTCCAGTCTTGTCCTTCAAAGGCTTTTCTTTCTTTTAAATCCAAGAGCTAAAGCATCTTCATATTAAAAAGCTAGGGCTTCCCCAGTAGCCCAATGGTTTAGAATCCATCTGCCAATGCACAGGGAATGTGTTTGATCCCTGGTTGGAGAAGAACCCACGTGCCACAGGGTGCTAAGCTGGTGAACCACAACTACTGAGCCTAAGTGCTGCAACTACTGAAACTCACATGCTAGAGCCCAGGCTCTTCAATGACAGAAGACACTGATATGAAAAGCCTGCATATCACAACTACAGAGTAGTCCCTTCTTGCCACAACTAGGGAAAGCCTGTGCACAGCAATGAAGACAAAGCAGTCAGAAATAAATTAATATTAAAAAATGAAAAAGAGAGAGAAGCTATATGACAACCTAACATTGTCATACTGATGTGAAAAATATTTAGTAATACAAAATAACTAGTAGGATGACATGAATGAATTAGAGCTCTCTTGACTCGATGGACGTGAGTCTGAGTGAACTCCGGGAGTTAGTGATGGACAGGGAGGCCTGATGTGCTGCAATTCATGGGGTCGCAAAGAGTCCGACACGACTGAGCAACTGAACTGAACTGAACCCATTTTCAGTTCATTTCATTGTTGTATTTCTAAATACACTGTGAGCGCCTGGTTCAGCTCAGATCAGTTTAGTCTCTCAGTCGTGTCCAACTCTTTGCAACCCTGTGCAGCATACCAGGCCTCCTTGTCCATCACCAACTCCCGGAGTTCACTCAAACTCATGTCCATCGAGTCGGTGATGCCATCCAGCCATCTCATCCTCTGTCGTCCCCTTCTCCTTCTGCCCCCAATCCTTCCCAGCATCAGAGTCTTTTCCAATGAGTCAACTCTTCGCATGAGGTGGCCAAAGTACAGGAGTTTCACCTTTAGCATCATTCCTTCCAAAGAAATTCCAGGCCTGATCTCCTTCAGAATGGACAGGTTGGATCTCCTTGCAGTCCAAGGGACTCTCAAGAGTCTTCTCTAACACCACAGTTCAAAAGCATCAATTCTTTGGCGCTCAACTTTCTTCACAGTCCAACTCTCACATCCATACATGACCACAGGAAAAACCATAGCCTTGACTAGATGGACCTTTGTTGGCAATGTCTCTGCTTTGGAATATGCTATCTAGGTTGGTCATAACTTTCCTTATAAGGAGTAAGAGTCTTTTAATTTCATGGCTGCAATCACCATCTGCAGTGATTTTGGAGCCCCCCAAAATAAATCTGACACTGTTTCCACAGTTTCCTCATCTATTTCCCATGAAGTGATGAGACTAGATGCCATGATCTTAGTTTTCTGTATGTTGAGTTTTAAGCCAACTTTTTCACTCTCCACTTTCACCTTCATCAAGACACTTTTGAGTTCCTCTTCACTTTCTGCCATGATGGTGGTGTCATCTGCATATCTGAGGTTATTGATATTTCTCCCAGCAATCTTGATTCCAGCTTGTGTTTCTTCCAGTCCAGCGTTTCTCATGATGTACTCTGCATATAATTTAAACAAGCAGATGACAATATTCAGCCTGGACGAACTCCATTTCCTATTTGGAACCAGTCTGTTGTTCCATGTCCAGTTCTAACTGTTGCTTCCTGACCTGCATATAGGTTTCTCAAGAGTCTGGTCAAGTGGTCTGGTATTCCCATCTCTTGAAGAATTTTCCACAGTTTATTGTGATCCACACAGGGCTTTGGCATAGTCAATCATGCAGAAATAGATGTTTTTCTGGAACTCTCTTGCTTTTTTGATGATCCAATACATGTTGGTAATTTGATCTCCGATTCCTCTGCCTTTTCTAAAACCAGCTTGAACATCTGGAAGTTCAAGGTTCACGTATTGCTGAAGCCTGGCTTAGAGAATTTTGAGCACTAATTTACTAGTGTGTGAGATGAGTGCAATTGTGCGGTAGTTTGAGCATTCTTTGGCATTGCCTTTCTTTGGGATTGGAATGAAAACTGACCTTTTCCAGTCCTGTGGCCACTGCTGCATATTCCAAATTTGCTGGCATAATGAGTGTAGCACTTTCACAGCATCATCTTTCAGGATTTGAAATAGCTCAACTGGAATGCCATCACCTCCACTAGCTTTGTTTCGTAGTGATACTTTCTAAGGCCCACTTGACCTCACACTGCAGGATGTCTGGCCCTAGGTCAGTGATGACACCATCATGAATATCTTGGTTGTTAAGATATTTTTTGTACGGTTCTTCTGTGTATTCTTGCCACCTCTTCTTAATATCTTCTGCTTCTGTTAGGTCTGTCACACGAGTGTATGTTCCTCAGTTCTTTGTCTCGTCACAACAAAGATTTGGAGCGACAGACATTAAAGCCCTCAGCGCATCACAGCTCTTGGGTCTTGGACAAACCATGCTACAGCTCTTAGGCAAATCAGTGTTACAGCTCCATTTTATTTAGAAGATAGCAGGAGAGAGAGAGAGTGAGAGAGAGAGAGAGAAAGAAAAGAGCGCACGTACGCGGGAGAGAGAGTCCGAGAGAAAGCACTTTGGCTCCTCCTTTTTATGTTTTTTCCTCCACCTGGGCCTGCCCTATGCAAATTGGACTTAGCCAGGAGTGCTGTTTGTTCTGTTTGTTCTGCCTGAAGTCTTCACTCTGGTCCTCAGACCTTCCCTGTCTTTTAGCCACTGCCATTTTGGACTCCTTTTCCCTATTCTACCTACCTAACAGGTCCATACCATTTCTGTCCTTTATTGAGCCCATCTTTGCATGAAATGTTCCCTTGGTATCTCTAATTTCCTTGAGAGATCTCTAGTCTTTCCCATTCCGTTGTTTTCCTCTATTTCTTTGCATTGATTGCTGAGGAAGGCTTTCTTATCTCTCCTTGCTATTCTTTGGAACTCTGCATTCAGATGCTTATATCTTTCCTTTTCTCCTTTGCTTTTCGCTTCTCTTCTTTTCACAGCTATTTGTAAGGCCTCCCCAGACAGCCATTTTCCTTTTTTGCATTTCTTTTCCATGGAGCACCTGGTGGGAATATACAATTATCTCTCTCTTGCTCATACTTTGTTGAATTAATGTGTTAAGTTACTTCACTCATGTTGGACTTCTCAAGAACTATGGACTGTAGCCCACCAGGCTCCTCTGTCCATGGGATTCTTGCAACAATATTGGTACATGCCCTCCTCCAGGGGATCTTCCCCATCCAGAGACTGAAACTGCATCTCTTATGTCTCCTGCATTGGCAGGCAGGTTCTTTACCACTAGCACCAGCTGGGAATTGCATGACTAACCCAAAAGTAGGAAATCAGTGATGCAAGATATGAATGTGGTTTTGATTAACTAAATTTAAAATTTTCTCTATTCTTTCTGGAACCATAGAAAGCATCATTATAATACACACACACACACACACACACACACACACACACACATATATATCTTCTCTATTCTCTTCATTCATTACTAATAGCATCCACAATATGATAGCAAGTAAAGACAGTCTTCTCACATACTTGCTCCCTGTGTATATGTTAATAAAGCAAACTGATAAATTACATGTGCAAAGGCTAGGCTTAGCTAAAAAATCAAAAAGTCAGTGTGATTGGAGCCCAGAGATCAAAGGGTAGTGTGAAGTGTGTGATGTCTAAGAAGCTGAGGAAGGGCTAAGCTGAGCAAGACTGTCTGCAAGGATGTTGATCTTTAAACCTAAGACCTTGGGCAATACATAGAGATATTTTATCACAGCAAATGTCATGAGGAGATTTGAATTTTGAAGACATCTCTTATTACAGTACAAGGAAGGAATTAGAACGTGCTAGAATGACCGTGGGAGACCAGTTGGAGGTCTGTCTTTTTGGAGCTGAGTGGTGACTATGGGATGGCGGAAAATGACACCATTGGGGAATAAAACTAGTAACACAGTCTGTGGGATACAATATGAGCACCAAGGAAGAAGGACACAAACAATGACACTTTAGCCTTTCAGCACCTGTACTTTTTAGCTTGTAACCATATTTCAGAGAGGATAAATAATTTGTGTGTTCAGGTAAATCTATGTTATAATTTTCTGGTAACTAAAATTCTTAATATTTTTAATGACAAACATATAGGAGAGAATCATTTCTGTAGTAGAAGCTCCTGGGCTTAAAATATGTCATGTTAAGTGATGTTACACCAAGGACAAACCTACACACTATATTCGGAAATTTTTTTAGTCTGTTTCTCTTATTCTGGCTTCCTATTGGCAGATGTACTCTGCCCGGTAAGTGGAAAGGTATTTCCTGGACAATAAAAGTGAGTTTATAATAACCCGAGTTAAACTAATGGAAAGTATTGAATTGATCAGCAGGAAACTCGAGAAAGGTTAAAATAGCCTCCATTTTTATGTTGCTGTACAGTAGTGAGTAATGTTAATTGAATTCCCCTTGTGAGATTCTAAGAGAGTTTTCCACAGGATCCTGTGCTGTATAAAAAGGAAACAATGGCTTGTGGTAAAGTTAATTCAAGCTGAGACACATTAACTGCACCACATTATCGGTTGCTAAGAGTGCTATTAACACACATCACCCACTGTGTATATTTGTGAATTAGGAGGTTTCCTTGTTAATGGAAATAAGACACTTCCCTTGAAAATAGTAGGCACTATGGATGTTGAGCTCTTTTTTTTTTCCCACTTACTCCATTCCCCCCCACCCCCACACTGTTGAAAACTACTTATCTTATTTCTCTGTATCTATGATCTTTCCTTTTTTGTTTGTTTATTTTTTGGATTTCACTTATAAAAGACATCATAAGGTATCTGTCTTTCTCTGTCTGACTTATCACTAGAGATTATTTTTAAGATGTAGAAAAAGTGATGAATGCCTTTATTCCATATATGGTATGGCTCTTCTCACTTTTGACATAACAGTTTTTATACTGCTTCTTTTCTCTTGGGCCTATTTGCTGCTGTTGTTTTGTCATTTGTTTTTATCTTTTTAATTTGTTTTCATAGTGATGGTGGAGGAACGTTTTAAATAGAGTTATACAATTAAAAATGAAATCTTCCCAGGTGGTACAGTGATAAAGAATCTACCTGCCAATGCAGGAGGCCCAAGAGATGCAGGTTTGGCCCCTAGGTCAGAGAGATTCCCTACAGTAGGAAATGGCAACCCACTCCAGTATTCTTCCCTGGGATTTCCCATGGACAGAGGACCCTGGTGGGTTACAATCCATGGGGTCTCAAAGAGTCAAACACAACTAACATATATGCACCTACACCAGGAAAACACCTGCATTCAAGTTTACTAACCTATTTTGAATATTCTAATAACAGCTGCTAGTTACAGAAACATCCCAGCTATGCAATCAGAAAATTCAGGATCAGATTCTGGCTGTGGCTCTGCCTATACATATGTGCCTGTGATAATGGAAAAAGGAAGAACAATAATTGTGAAAAGTTTATATAATATACCAGGCAGTGGGCTTGGCTTCACTTGTGTTCTTTCTTTAAAGTAATTATGATATATGTGTTAGTTTTCTCCTCTCTCTAGGATTGAAGAATCTGTGATTCTGAAAAATATAGTTTCCTGACTGATCTACAAAATAAGGGTGCTGTAGGCTAGGTGAATTATGTAGCCCCTTCATCATAGAACAGTCATGCAGATATATGCTCACACCTTTCCTCACCCGTCTCTACACACATCAGTACAGACACTTGTACTTAAAAGTTAAAACAGTAACTATTGGATAATTTCATTTTTTAAAATAATTTCCCATTGCAGCAACCTTATGTGAAAGAAGTATCTCAGTATTTTGATTGTTTAATTAATTTCCTACTTACAAACTCAGACTATGCATCATGTTCTTCTACCCGATATTTCTTACACTTGATCAAACACTGAAAAATATAACACTATAGCACTTAAAAGCAGTAATTTTAAACGATGCTGCTGACATTTTCACACTACATTTGCTTTATTCCAAAAGTGGACCCAGGGTATGAATAGAAATGTAATTCCTCACCAATTACATGGAAACAAACAACGGTACAATTACATGATTAAAAATGAATTTTATTTATGCTTTTCCATGCATGAAATCTACATACTTCCTGCCTGGTTTGTAAATAGGCTCTGAAGTACTCTTCCAAATGTATAATAACTTTTGCTAGTGAATTTCTCATAAAATTGTAATTATGTGTAGAAAAAATTAGCTTCCAGAAGTCTAAACTAGTTATGTAAGGGGAAAAACATGAAAGAAATTCAGAAAAGTGTTTTCAATTGACCATTCTTTGTAAATGGCAATGTCAACAACATAGATTTATGAAGCCACTGCTACAATAGGAATACCTATTTAGTTCATTCATTGATTTAAAAAAATATATGATAAAGTGGATCCTGATTCACAAATACAACACTGAAAATGCGTTGCATCATTATTAAGCAAACATTCAAGACATTTAAATATAAAATATTTATTTTCTTTATGTATATAAAATTTTTACTTGCTGCTGCTGCTGCTAAGTCGCTTCAGTCGTGTCCTACTCTTAGCGACCCTATGGACCGCAGCCTACCAGGCTCCTCCGTCCATGGGATTTTCCAGGCAAGAGTACTGGAGTGGGTTGCCATTGCCTTCTCGAAATAGGTAAAGAGAAACAAACAAAAATATCTCTGGGAGATTTTGTCTGGAGAAAATACTAATGCAAAGAGTTAATAAAATAAGAAACGATAGTTTATGAGACATAGGTAAAATAATCTAAATCAAAACTAAAAGCTGACTATAGAAAGCTCTCAGCATTCTATAGCATTCTCCCCTATTTCTTGTGCATGTCACTTGTGCCAGAGATAACTAGCAGCTCACTACCACCTATTTTCTTTTCTTCCTGGGCACAGAAGTAGTTCTCATTTTTCAGTTTCTCTTGGTTTTAGGTTTGGCCACATTATAGTTGATAAAATGTTATCAAACCATGCATACTTCCAGGCATGGTTCTTAATCATCCTGGTGCCACCTCACCCCATGCCACCTCCTGTTCCACCCACCTCTTCTGTGAATGGCCCTGCAGGCACTTTTTCTTTTTTTTCATTTTTATTGGCTGGTCATCACACTGTGGGTTGGATTAGAAAGTATGTGTTGAAGAAGGCAGACACACATGGGTCTTTGAATAATATAGTGGATGAGTACTACACTAGAATTATTCAAGCTAGAATTATCTTGGATAGCTTACATGAGGAAAATCTTTCCATTATACTTAATCCATGATAACTTTGGAGTTCTAATTCTAAGAAGTGAACCCATGATAACCAGTAATTAGTATATTTCGTTGTTTCTTGATCAGAACCTGGAGGATACACATAGAAAACATAGTCTAATATTAGAACATCTTCAGGAAACAATGAGTAAACTATGCACATGTATATTTACATATATACAACACACATAAGTGAAATTTCTGTCAATAGAATTAAAAAAAAAGGCATTATCTGGACAGTACATATTCCCTTAAGTTTCTACCAGATGGTCAAATCCTAACACACTATCAGGGGGCTGTCAGACTGTCCAAAAAGTGTGGCTGTTCACTTGTTGCCTAGTCTGATTGAGAAAGCAATGCTCCTTTTATCCAGTTAGTGCTTATTTACATAGATGGAAGGTATTGAAGTAAATCCAAACTGAAAGGACTTTGTCCAAAACTGAGGTATTTAGCCTAGTTTGTGTGACTCAAGAGAAAAATTACAGAGCAAGCTGTGTTTCTGCTTTTTTACTTTCAACCATGCTTCGTCTCTTTCACTGCTTATTAGCACTTCCCACCAAAATTGGTTAAATAGAGAAATCTGAAAATCTGCACTCACCAGTATTGATCTACTAAACTGGTATTCATCACATCACCTTTGCTACTTTGCCTCTATGGCCACTCCACGTCAATCACGTTTCGACTACACCACTCCAGGGCATGGATTCTAATTTGAAAAATGGAACAAACATTGGCAACAATGGATACTAGACTGCATTTACTGAGTGCTGGCAACAGAAAGATGCCTGAAGATGGCATTTTCAAGGCAACGTTCAGTATATTTGTTGCTGTAAAGAAAACATCTCCAGTATTAAGAATTCTGTATTGCAAGAAGCTTAAAAACACTCATTAACTAAAATCAATGCTTTCCTTTTCTTCTGAACATTGTTTGCTTTTAGAAAGTGCTAAAACTTTCCACTGTTCACTAAAATGTATCTTTCCTTTGTCAAGTATAAACATTCTGTAAAAGGTCTTGCTTAATTATCATTTTGATTGTTGTTTCTAAGAATTTCACAGATTTCAGACAAAAGTACTTTTCTATATTACATTATAACTAACTCTTTTTACAGACTAATATTATAGTATGCTGCTTTTATGAATTAAAATCTTATAGTATTACTACGTTGTCTTTTTTGCTGTAATTATATTACCAGCATAATTCTCCCTATATATCATTTGTTAATTTAACATTTTTGTTGAACACCTATTCTGTACAAGATATGGTGCTAGATGCGGAGGATATAAAGATAACATGACACAGATCGATTCCTTATTTGAAAGTGAGCAACACTAGCTTAAAAGGACTGAGGTGTGACAATGTTGTACTTGGGAGGGTCTTATACATGAAAATCTATAGGTTCCTAACAAATTAAAATTAAATGAGGATTTAATTAAATGTCACAGATTTCTCTTATATCTACTTACCTGTCTGTTTGTTTATTTGTGATTGGTAATCTAAGGCCAAGGCATTCTTTCAATGTCTTGAATAATCAAAAATAAATTTGTTTGAGACAGATTAAAGGTAAGTCTTAAAATTTGTTCTCAGGGTTTGTAAGCATTCTTCAAAAACATTTGCAATATCATTTGTATGATAGACATTTGCATTTAAAAAGACTGATTCTTTATAAGTTAATATTTCTTTTATTATTTATATATAAAACAAAATATTAAATAAAAACAATCAAATATCTTTTAAATGGAATATTGTTAGATATCTGAAGTAACATGCTTGTTTGAGGGATAAAAAAGGAAAATCTACACTATTTAGAGCAGACATAGATTCCTTTACTGAATTCTGATCCCAGCTCTATCACTGTCAATGTCCACATTGTAAATGAGGGCATTTGATTGCATTCTTTGTCTCTTTCCAATGATAAAAGTCTGAGATTCAGAATACTTTACCCAGGGGCCTCTTAGGAATTTAGTGCAGTATAAATTTGAGACTCCTTTCTCAAATCTGGGATAATCGATTTGGCATTTCTATGCCAAACACAAAAGGCATGAGGTATGAGCAGAATTCTCCACCTTTAGAAACTGAGCTAAAGGTTCTAGTTCTCTTTGTATATTGAAGCCTGTTTACCTATAAAACTTTATTTTCAGGATTTGTCCTTTGACAGTTCCAGGGAGCAGGAAAGATTGTCCCTATTCTCTGGATCATAAGCTGTCAGTTAACTGTGGAATCTTATCCTTTCTTTGGACACCACGTAAAGTTTTATGTTCACAGTTTACTGGAGACAGCCCCATGGTTATAGTTTGGGTTTAGAAATGAAGCCAGAGTTATTTGACTTCCTTACCAAAGAAACATGAGTACTGAAAAGAGCATAGCTTTGGAGTAAGACAGATTTAAGTTCAAACACTATTTTTGCTTCTTATTAACTATCTATTTAAGTGATTTGAAGTATGATAATTGGAAATGAGTTTCATGTGGTGATATTAAGAATGAATAGTGTTTGATATGTAAACATAAATATTAGTGCCCTCATCCTGTTTATTAATCTTTCCTTTCTCTGGATTTCTCACTCTACCTATTTGCAGAAAAAGAGTTGTGTGCTATTAAGTATAATCTTGAAATGTTACAAGGTGTTAGAGAGTTCAGTTATGATAATCCATTCTCTCATGACTACTGCCTTCTCAACTTTATGTCTAAGGAAACATACATCCTAGGAACCACCAAATGATGTGATCAATAAGGGATTAATCTCCAAAATTTACAAACAGCTCATGATGATTAGCAGCATCAAAACAAAAAAACCTACTAAAAAAATGGGCAGAATACCTAAATAGATATTTCTCCATGTCTATTTGGAGACAATAGGCACATGAAAAGATGTTCAGCACCACTAACTATTAGAGATGCAAATCAAAACTGCAATGAGGTATCACGTCACACCAGCCAGAAAGGCTGTTATCAAAAAATCCATGAACAATAAATGCTGGAAAGGTTGTGGAGAAAAGGGAACCCTCTTGCACTGTTGGTGAGAATATAAACTGTTGCAGCCAATATGGAAAACTATATGGAGATTCCTTTAAAAACTAGGAATAAAACTACTATATGACCCAGCACGGAGAAGGCAATGGCACCCCACTCCAGTTCTCTTGCCTGGAAAATCCCATGGACGGACGAGCCTGGTGGGCTGCAGTCCATGGGGTCGCTAGGAGTTGGACACGACTGAGCGACTTCACTTTCACTTTTCACTTTCATGCATTGGAGAAGGAAATGGCAACCCACTCCAGTGTTCTTGCCTGGAGAATCCCGGGGATGGGGGAGGCTGGTGGGCTGCCGTCTATGGGGTCGCACAGAGTCGGACACAACTGAAGTGACTAAGCAGCAGCAGCAGCAGCAGCAGCAGCATGACCCAGCAATCCTAAACTATGACTTTGACATACTGAACACATTTTTCAGTTCCTTTTTTTCTTTTTTTGTAATGAAATAAGATTATTTAGTAATTTTATGAGTTAGGCTTAAAAACAGAATGTCAGGGGTTCCCAAATTTTACCATATACTGTCTTTGTGACAATGGACAAATTACTTCACCTTTATTGATTCATATTTCTCACCTTAAAATGTGATGAAAGTAGGATAAATGTGATAGTCATGTGAGGATTAAATGAATTAATATACATAAAGCATTAGGACTAGAATGTACGCTGTATATATCTATTTCATTATTAAACAAATTGCTTTGACATTTACTCTTAATGAATTGCATTGATACATGTTTTGATTTGTTTTTTTTTTCTTAGTAGACAATAAGTGTTAAAAAGTGTAGGATTTGTCCATAGTCCTATATCACAGAATGTAGATGTACCTGAAACATGTTTAAATATACACTAAATAAGGTAAATGAGTAAGGGAATTCAATTTATCAAAATTACCTTAAAAAATGAAGGAGTTATTGCTTATATAATAATAATTTAGTGACTATAACACAATTATTTATTAGTCAATTACTATGTGCTATCTTTATCTTCATTGTTTAATAGAAATTCTAGAAGAACCTTAGAGGTGATAACCTTAGAGGTTATCACTATTATTCCCATTTTAGATCTGAGGAATCTGGCATTAAAAAGTTGAAGCATAAATTCTTCAAGATTGCTTACTAAGTGTTGAAGCCAGGATTTATGCCCAAGTCAATTATGATTTATAAACAAAATGTGATTTTGCTCTCATTGACAGGGAATATGCTTATTTTTTAGATTTCTACAGAGATTTTTTAAGCTACAACATATAATAATTGAATTGAAGTTAAAATTGTCATTTCAAAATGTAAAGCTTAATATGTTTTCAGATATGAACTTGTATGTATATCTCAATATACAGCAAAGGGGACTAAAGACAGCATCAAAGGGACAAACAACTCCTTAAACTTTAAGAAAAAGAGTTTCATTGATTTTCATCCTGGCTGAAGGCCATTTTGAAATAAGTTGGTATGTAGCTCATAAAACATACAAGAAAAAAACCAAACAATCGGAGGACAAAGTTGAAATTATCCAACAGTCCGAACTTTTCAGAAGGAAAAATACAGTGCACCATCAACTATAGGGTAGGGACGAATTATTTTCTATCTCATAAGGAAACAAATCAAATATCCATCTATTTTCAGATATAATTGATGTTTATGTTTATGTATTAAAGAGATACATTCTTTTGATCTTTTTTCCAGAATGTAAATTTAAACCAAAATAAAACTGTGAGATTCTGATGCCAAATTTATAATAACATATTTTTCAAAAGTTTGTTTTTACTTTATCTCATAGAAGAGTGATTTATAAAATGATAAAAAATAGGTAGTCACCTTGAAGAGTAAAAAAACTGAATGAAAAAAAGCCATAGTTAGATATGACAGTCTAGTTGAATTATTGCCTAATGAGTTACATAAAACTTTAGTGAAAATTTAAAGTGAAACATTATTTTTAAAGGAAACTTTAGAAATTATGCAGTTAGAGCATGCTAAACATTTTAAATCAATTACATTATGATATAAAATTAAAAGCAAATATTCTGTAAATTCATAGAGATTTATGAAAAGATACAAGTAAATAGAGAGTAAAGTACATCCATTCAACTTCCAGCAAATATTTAGTAAACTATCACGTGGCAAACAACATGCCAGGGTACTAGTGATTTCTCTATTTTTAGAATGTATAGTCTAGTCAAGATTAGGCGATATTGCCAATGATTCAAGATAAGGAAGAAAAGTTTTACAGACAATAATAAATAGTAAAACAGGTTTCATAGTAGAGCACAAAATTCAGAAATTTAGGATAGATATTTTTGGTTATCTTTTGTTTGCCTTGTATATTTCTTTCTTTCTTTTATTTATTTTTGTAGGATTATAGGTACCCTCTCAAGATATGAGCCAAATCTTGGAAAATAGAAGGTTCAGTTCAGTTCAGTTGCTCAGTAGTGTCCGACTCTTTGCAACCCCATGAATCGCAGCACGCCAGGCCTCCCTGTGCATCACCAACTCCCGGAGTTCACTCAAACTCACATCCATCTAGTTGGTGATGCCGTCCAGCCATCTCATCCTCTGTCATCCCCTTTTCCTCCTGCCCCCAATGCCTCCCAGCATCAGAGTCTTTTCCAATGAGTCAACTCTTCGCATGAGGTAGCCAAAGTACTGGAGTTTCAGCTTTAGCATCATTCCTTCCAAAGAACACCTAGGACTGATCTCTTCTAGAATGGACAGGTTGGATCTCTTTGCAATCCAAGGGACTCTCAAGAGTCTTCTCCAACACCACAGTTCAAAAGCATCAATTCTTCAGCACTCAGCTTTCTTCACAGTCCAACTCTCATATCCATACATGACCACTAGAAAAACCATAGCCTTGACTAGATGGACCTTTGTTGGCAAAGTAATGTCTCTGCTTTTCAATATGCTATCTAGGTTGATCATAACTTTCCTTCCAAGGAGTAAGCGTCTTTTATTTTCATAGCTGCAGTCACCATCTGCTGTGATTTTAGAGCCCCCAGAAATAAAGTCAGCCACTATTTCCACTGTTTCCCCATCTATTTCCCATGAAATGATGGGACCAGATGCCATGATCTTAGTTTTCTGAGCATTGAGCTTTAAGCCAGCTTTTTCACTCTCCACCTTCACTTTCATCAAGAGGCTTTTTAATTGCTCTTCACTTTCTGCCATAAGGGTGGTATCATCTTCATATCTGAGGTTGATATTTCTCCCAGCAATCTTGATTCTAGCTTGCTTCTTCAAGCCCAGCATTTCTCATGATGTACTCTGCATATAAGTTAAATAAGCCGGGTGACAATATAGAGCCGTGACGTACTCCTTTCCCTATTTGGAACCAGTCTGTTGTTCCATGTCCAGTTCTAACTGCTGTTTCCTGACCTGCTGATTGATAAACTGTGTATGACTTTTATGTACAGAATTTAAATGCCAATAAGCCAAAATTTAATGAAAAGCATTAAAAATATAGCACCAATCAGTGAGTTATATCAAATCTCTGAGCAGCACAGTTTCAAAACTTATTTTATGTACAAAACACTCCAAAATATGCAGCTCTCACATAGTTGAACTTGAAATCTAGAAAATGGAAAAATGAATCTGTGACATATGAATGTTTATTGAGAATACACCTTTCTTTTTTCATCTCTCTATATCTACTATCTATCATATATCTATCATTATCCATCTATTTGTTCATATATTTATCTATTACTTATGTTAAATAAATTTAGGTGTGATTTTCAGCAGATGCAGGAACAGTATGAGTGCCACTGTGTTGCCCCCAGTGTGGGTTGCCTATGTTATTCACATGGTCTTTCCAGCCAAGACATATAGAACCTTGAGTATCACACACTCAAAACTCAGAGACCACAGATCTTCACAAATCCATTAGGTCAGTTTTTCTCAAAGTTGTTTACATTGTGCTGCACAGTAGAAATGACATGATGGGATACTGAATTTGGTATTTCCACTTTTACAAGGTTTGCAGAAAAGACTCTTTTTGTTTTCTAATAAACTAAATCCAGTTTTGAGAAATATATTAACATTAATTTGCTACAAGTTTTAAAGTAAAATACTCTTAAAATTTTAATGAGAAAAATGTGCTTACATCAGTGAGCATGACTTTTTTCTTAATTGTTGAAGTAGTGATTTGTAACATCTGATTAACATTTTTAATAATGATATCTTAAAAACATTACAAGGTGCTGTTAACAACAACAACAAAACAGATAAATATAGAAAACTAAAAAATGGGTTATGAAAGTAAATTTAATTTTCACACATATTTGCAATCATTTCCAAGTTTACAATTTTTTTAAATTTTAGTTAAATAATCTAATAATAATTCCTTTCCTTTCCTTTCATTGATAGATGCAATGTTAAAATTTCTGGCGATTAGAAGGATAGATTGAAAGCAAGTCTGCATTTCAAAGGATCATTGACTCTCTAAGACCAGAGTAAGCAGGCATTGTTACGCTGTCACTAGGCCTCTAGCTCTGCTGTCACTAGAAGGGTTTTAGAGACAGAGAGACAGAAGTATCTAGTAAGTGTGAATTCAGCCATTAAAGTAAACTGGCTAGAGCTTTGTTTGTCTGCTCCCTCACTCCAACTGGTGGCTCTTCATCCCATAGCACATCCCTCAACACCTGTGTTTCAAGGAAGAGGACCGGCTTCCAGGCCTTGAGAATAGACTCTGTCTAACACTCAGAATAAGTTGTCCATGGTGACACACATACTGACAAAACAAAGGATTTTGTTGGGAAGGAGCATCCAGGTGGAGAGCAGCAAGGGGAGGGAACCCAGAACTGGTCTGCTATGTGGCTCACAGTCTCAGGATTTATGATAATGGGGTTAGGTCCCGGGTTGTCTCTGGCCGTTCATCCTTCATGGCCCATATTTGGTCTAATTCAGGGTCCCCCCTGGTGGTGTGCACATTTTCCAGCCAAGACGGATTCCAGTGTGAGGGTTTCTGGGAGGTTGGTAGGACATATTATCACTTCCCATCCTGTTTGGCCAGTTTTACCAGTCTTAAATTTTTCTGGTTAGTTTACAGTGGCAGTACCTCATTCTTTGTTGAGATCTTCTGTTGTGAGACCACTCAAGCAAGTGATTATCACTAAGCCTGGTCAAGAAGAGCAGTTTCAGTCAACAGCTCCCTAACACCTGGACCAAGGAACTGTCCAAAAGCTCCATGGGGACCTTGTGAACTGATGGACAGAGGGGCAAAATGAGGCTGGCTGCTGGAGCACACAGATCACTGCTGCAGAATATGCAGAGTATCCCAGTGTATTAGATGTTGGTCATCCTTCTTCTTGACCACTGGGACAGCTGAAAGTGCCCTCAGACTAGGCCAACACTGAGCAGCACTCATGGAAGTCAATAGCCGGGTTTATACCTGTAACTCACTTAGGATAAACTTGAGGGAAAGTTTCATTGAAGAGGAAGCTCTATGAGAAAACATACTCTGGCTGAAAATGAACCAGAGTATCAGTGACATTATAAGCTATTATTTTTAAGTGTTACACATGAGAAATCTCTGAAAGGGCATTCAATCTAGGAGAAAGCAGGTGCAAATTCTTTAGTTGGTCTGGGAACCAGGGAATTGTCAGTCATATTTCAGCTGACTTCAGAAACTAGTTAATCAAAGAGGGCTCCTGGAATAAAGGAGAAATATTTGCTATAAACTAGCAACCAGTGTTTTGGCAATTTGGCTTTTATTAAGTGCTTTGAGGGGGAAGATTTAGGAAGTTAAAACATGTAAGAAGAGATGGAGAGAAACAAGTGTTGGAGAAAAGGGCATGTAAGAGTCACTAAGAGTGGAAAATTCTTAGTCTTTCCAGGTTTCTCACAATTTCACTGTAAACATCTGAAAAACTATTTCCCAAGCCTTCCTGTTTTTAAGCTCTTTTAAATGTACAATTCCAGATATCAGTTTTGAGCTACTATAACCTGGCAAAAGAGGAAAAATGAGGAATAAAGAAAGGAAAAAAATTGGCAGACCATGGTGCATGTTTCTGTTTCTGGAAGTAAGTTACACTATTTTATTTTTATTTTATCAGTTATTTCTATGATATAATTTTTAATTTTTTGTATGTATTCCTTTATTCATTCTCCTTCCCAAGCATAGACTAAATGTTATCTGGGAATTGCCCAAATATATTAATGATATGAGTTATATGACATAGTATTAGAGTTAGTAAAAATGATTCATCCCTTTAGGTCAGTATTAACACTCATGTTAATTCTGTCTCTATCACTTTTTAAAATTTATTACTGGACAGTTTAGGAGTCAGAGTTCTCATTTTGAACATTGTTCTTATTCTTGTTGGCCACCACTCAGTTACAGGAAGGGGACCAATAAAAGTATGGTGAACAAGAGTTGTTTAGCAAAGTTTGTTATGCAGATTTAAGTCAGTGCTTTGTCATTATTAAGGATTTTTGAGTCTTGATATGGGAGAGGGAGAACTTTACAGATATCAGTTTTCTTTGTAAGTGCAAATTACCTTTAAACTAAGAAAATGTGTGCCCTATATTTAGAGATGTCATATTCTGATACCCTTCATCATAATATTAAATTGTAAAATATCCTATCCAAGGATCGTTTTTACTTTGGTGGATACACACTACCTGGAGAATTCAGTATCTTCCTGGTGGCTCAGTCGGTAAAGAATCCACCTGAAATGCAGGAGACTGCCTGCAATGTAGAGACCCAGGTTCAATCCTTGGGTTGGGAAGATCCCCTGGAGAAAGTAGAGGCAACTCCACTTCCTTGCCTGGGAAATCCCATGGAGAGAGGAGCCTGGCAGACTACAGTTCATGGGGTTGCCAAGAGTAGGACATGACTTCGTGACTAAACCACCACCAAACTGATATCTAAACAGATACAATTCCATTATTTTCCAATGGATTTCTCTGCAATTATAAACCAGCCTTATGAATCTTACTTTATTAAGCTTATTAAATATAGAAGGGTTTTCAATAAGCAAACAAAAATCTGAAGTAATTGCTGAAATACCAGAAATCTTGAGGATGGCTGGGGGATGGAAAAGGGCAAGAGATTAGTCAAGAAAGTGAAAAAATGCCTAGTTTGAGATAATATGATATGTTCGAAGATGGAGTAGCTGACAGTTTTTCTTATTTCTCACTTTATCTATCCCATCATCTAGTAGTAAAGTGCCCTGAATTTGTGAAAGCATCAATTCCTCCCAGGTCTCTTTCCATTGTGTGGCTCAGCAGGTATCTTTTCAAAGGTAAAATGTTCATGGTTGTCATTAACAATAGTGGAGATCTGTGACCAAGGTGAGTGTTTCTTTTGTTCCCTCTGGAACTTTCTCTGACAGCTTTTCAATTCTCACTAGTAAAATTGAATCTATCTTTTCCAACTGTTCATCATTGGGTAATTGCATTCCTATTTGGGTAATTATCTCCTTAATGAGAAAATTACAATTCTCAATTTCTGTCATATTTCTGAGAACCAATTTATTTGGTTCAGTAATAGTAAAGGTCAGCTACCTAGAAATATTTACCCTTTTAAAATCTTAGATCAGTTTCAAATGAATTCACCTGATTTTGAGCTAAACTAAATCTCTTTCTAGGAACACTTGATGCAGTCATTCCTTATCAAATGCTTATAGTTTTTATTTTCAGTTTCTGGGGAAATGTTATTCTTTGGATAGTCATCAAATATATTTCCTTTGGCTCTAGGTTTTAAAGAATAGTTTCTGTTCTGACACAGAAATTAAGCTTTCCTACTTAGTAATTTGGTAACTTTGGAGCTCGAAATTAGACAGAAATCTAATGTATTCTTGTGTTGTTTTACTTGTGAAGGGGGTGGTTGAGGACCTAATTTTTTTCAAACAGAGGAGTTGTGAGGAACACAGAACAGAATTTTATATGCTCTCAGAATTTCAAAAACTTATATATATATATATATATATAGTTCTTCACCACATGGAATGTATTTATGTTAATATTAAAAATATTATGTAGCACAGTAATACATTTCTAATTATGAAGGTGTGTGCATCTTCATCAGAGTAATTCATTACAAACAGTCAATTCCTTTTCAGATAAGATTTAATGTTTTTTAGATATAGATGACTATTAAAAAATGTTGCTCACCATCTGCTTCTACAAGAATGAAGTTGCTAGTCCCAGCAGTCATTGACCTTCAACACCCCTTGAAAGGAGTTTAGAGTGACAATCAGGTGTGAGACACTCTGTGTTCTAAGAAAGCTTGCAGAACAAACCTTTGGGTAGTTAGGTATTTTCAGGAGAAAAATTTATAAACTTAATTTCTTTTATCTTCTTATACCTAGAAAAGCACCAAATCATTAATAGAAACATCCATTCCTGGTAAACAGAAGCAACCTTCAACTGAGATATGTGCATGATCTCATGTATACCTTCTCTAAAGTTCCATATATACTGATCTCCCTTCTTAGGTTTTGGAGCAGCTCTTCAGAGACCCATGAGAGGCTTTCTTTCAGGCTGTAGGCCTCAATTCCCAAATAAACCTAAACTCACAGCTCTCATGTTATGCATATTTTTCAGTTGACATACACAAAATATTTTTAAACATTTTTAAAGATGGGGCAACCTAAAATATAAGTTTCAAAATTTAAATATCAGTCAGAACAAATATTAATGCCTAGATGTAAAGTATATGTGATCTCAATTTTTTGCATCAAAGAGTCATAAAAATCAACTTGCCATGCTATTTAAAGAACCATATATATATAATATATATGTAATATATAATAATATAATAACCATATATAATATATATATTTAAAGAACCATATATCTAATATAAAGAACCATATATATAATAATATAATAACTATATATATATTTAAAGAACCATATATATATAATATAAAGAACCATATATATAATAATATAATAACTATATATATATATATCGGAGAAGGCAATGGCACCCCACTCCAGTACTCTTGCCTGGAAAATCCCATGGACGGAGGAGCCTGGGAGGCTGCAGTCCATGGGGTTGCTAAGAGTCGGACACGACTGAGCGACTTCACTTTCCCTTTTCACTTTCATGCACTGGAGAAGGAAATGGCAACCCATTTCAGTGTTCTTGCCTGGAGAATCCCAGGGACGGGGGAGCCTGGTGGGCTGCCGTCTATGGGGTCGCACAGAGTCGGACACGACTAAAGCAACTTAGCAGCATATATATATATATTAGAGTCCAGAAAGACATCAGTCTGAGTCCAGTCCTACCCATTTGCAGCTTTGTGATCCTGGGAAAATATTATTAACCACTTCTCTGAGGTTTTGGTTTTGCATTTGTAAAACAGAGATTATATCTGCTTAATAGATTGCTGTTAGGATAAAATATGATGTTTGTAAGCTGAACACAAATGCATTAAATTATATTTTGCTAACTCACTTATTCAACAGGTGTTTATTGAGCATCTGCACCTATTACTAGGTTTAGGGGAAAAATAGTAAATATATGCATGGCCTAGACAAGTTCATGTAGGAAATGAGAAAGGTAAGTACTAGTGTAGGAAATTCCACTTCAAATATGGTGATCATAGGAGCCTCACTAAGAAGATGAAGTTTGAGCAAAGATCAAAGTGAGATGAATAGAAGTTATGAGATTATATGGGGGTGTGAAACTCAGGCAAAGAAAAACAAATATGAGGGGTTTGAGGTGACAACGCACTCCACATATTTAGGGAGCAATAAGAAGGTCACTGCGTAGAGGAGACTGAGAGAAGAAAGCAGTAGAATCTAAGCCTTACTGCACAGTGATTATGTCAGGAATATTCCAGGTACTTTACATTTAATTAATTCAATCCTAGAAAAACCCCAATGATGTAGATATTCTTGTCCCCACTATTCAGAAGAGAACATTGAGGAGTACAAGGATTAAACGTCTGGAAAGTGAGAAGTCAGTCTCCTGAACCTAAGAAGTCAGTCTCCTGAACCCATGCACTGAACCACTGCATGGTATGAGATGGGAATAGAAAGATGAAGGTAGAGAAGGTGATTATAAACATGTAAGAATTTAATTTGAGATAAGAAGCCACTTAAATATTTTGAGGAGTGTCATAATTAGCCTTGACAGGATCAATCTTTCTATCTTATTAAGAATGACTGTGAGGGAAAGGGCAGAATCAGGGAGAAATTTAGGGAGCTCTTGTAGTAATAAAAGTGAGCAATTGTGGTAGCTTAGATAAGAGGAATGATCTTGGTGGAAACAATACTTTAGAATCTGTATATGTTGTGAAATTAAAGCCAATTGTATTTGTTGAAAGAATGAATGTATGATATGATGTAGTGTTCTCAAAGATAACTCTGTTTTCTATCCCAACTAAGAGAATAGATTTGCCATTGAGATGGAGGACAAGATCTAGAGATGAAAGTGAGTTTGCTCTTAAACATGTTATATTTCAGATGTCTATTAAACTTCTAAGTGAGAATTTTAAGTTGATTGTAAGATACACAAGTCTGGATTCTTTAGCATATAGAGAATACTTAAAGCCATGAAACTGGATGCAGTTACTACAGGAAGCAGCATGAATCAAAAAAACTAGGAAGTCCTAGGGTGCATCCAATCTTTAGCAGAAGAGAGAGAAGGAGGAAATAGGAATGAAAGTGAGAAAGTATAGCTAGTGAAATAGAAGGTAAACGAGAATTGTGATACTATGCATATCTAATATAACGTTCCTAGGTAGAGTGATTGTGTTAAATGATGGCAAAATGACACATAAGATGAGCACTGAAAATAAAATTGGCCTTTAGATTTAGCAAGACGACTGCCATTTATAATCCTAGAATAGTAACTTTGGTGGAATGTTGAAGGCAAGTAAAAATATAACACATGTATGAATATCAAGAGAGGAAAAAAATAAAGGCATTTATTGATCACTCTCAAAAATCCTTTACAGTAATTAGGAATATAAATAGCACAACTAGTGTATATGAAATCAAGAGGTATTCCTTTATTTTAAAGGTTATGTATATAAATATACCATATCATATGCCATAAATGTACAGCACGTATATATATATATATATATATATATATATATATATACAGCATACATATATGCTTATGGTAAGGTGGATGATCCAATAAAAAGAGGGAATTGATAATGTAAAAAAAGAAAGGGAAAATTCCTAAAAAGATGGCCTTAGACAAGTGAAATTAGAGAGTACAGATCTAATGTACTCATGCATGAGTTTAGGTTACAATCACAGAGAATTCATACATATTTCCTACTGAATTTAATGCAATAATTGTCAACATGGTTATATGCTTTCTTCCATCTATGCTCAAATAAAAGGACTGTTAACTTTTCACCAAAATTCCTTTCATGATAATCAAATTACTTATGCAAATGTCTATCCTTCCTAGAGACTTTTTCACAGATTCCTTTTTACCTAAGTGTGAAAATGTGGCTAAATTTTACCTGGAGTACGAGCAAAATTATATGGGAAACTCCTACCTAACTTGTTTAGAAGATCATTGTTAAACTACACATTCTGTCTTTCCAGATAATATGAATTGAGCTGTGGTCGTACCTATTACCTAAGTCTAATCAGGAAGGTGAAGATAATGCAGTAACAATGGGGAAGGAGAAGGGAAGTCTAAGTCCCAGCATGGAGTCCAGGCTCCCTGCTAAACTGGGCCACTTGTTTTGATATCTTTAGTTGAGAAAAAAATAAAATTTTATTTTATTTAGGTCTTTATATTTTGGAGGTTTCTTTGAGCAAAAAATTTGTCCTTTACCCTAGCTAACAGTTAAATAAACAATAAGAGTTTAGTTTTAGACAAAATTTGGAGGCTTGCTAAGACTGTAGGAAAGCAAGTGTGATAATATTGCTAAGAGTGCATGATGGGAATACATAATGATTAACTGAAATTCAAGCTATGAAAAGAGGGTAGTAAGGACATCAGTGAGGGAGAGTGAATGTTAATAGAATCAAATGATATAGAGTCAAAGCATTGGGGGAGTTAGATTTCAGAGACAGAACATCTGGTGAGAGAGGAGATGGTGGTGGTTAAAATTTAAATTATGGAGAGGTGCAATTATTTGTAATGATAAGGTTTAGATCACAACTTTAGTGTTATTTAAATTGAGGTAGAGTGATTGATAAGAAAATCAGAGAGACAGACTTTAAGAATGAGGATAAATCTAGGCATTGAAGGGCTTCCCTGGTAGCTCAGACAGTAAAGAATCTGCCTGCAATGCAGGAGACCTGGGTTCCATTCCTGGGTTGGGAAGATACCCTGGAGAAGGGAACAGCTACCCAATCCAGTATTCTTGCCCAGAGAATTCTCCTCTGTCCATGGCATAGTACATGTAGTGGCAGAGTCAGACAAATGAATGACTTTCACTAGGCATTGAAAAAAGCTAGAATTATGACTGAAGCAGTGTCAGGGACAGTGACCTTAAGCCAGGGTATACATTTTCAAAGAATAAGTGATCCAGGGGTTGCTAAATGATTTCAAAAAGGAAGAGTAATTTTATTGTATTATGTGTTTCACCTTAACCTCAGTTAATGTAATCATTTCAAACCTTGTAAACATGATATTCTTTTTTGGTGCCTTGCAGCATGCAGGATCTTAGTTCCCCAACCAGGGATTGAACTCATACCCTCTGCATTGGGAACATGGATTCTAAACTGGACTACCATATAAGTCTAAGTGGTTTTCCTAATGCATCTTTGACTTCACTCCAGAAGCTGAACATTAAGCATATTCCATAAGTGAGAGTAAGTTTATACTTTTCATATTATTAGAACTGAGGGATAATGACAAATGTTGAATTTTGGAGATGTTGCAATTTGTTGAGATAGCAAACATTCATTTTTCTAGCCAGTGTTCTGAGGAATACTTTTTTTATTTTTGCCCAAAGCAAATGCTACTGTCAGAAAGCTAAAGGGAATCGTTTATATCGCAGTAGGAAACAGAGGAGAAGATAACAAAAGACCAGAGAAAGCCAACTACAACCTCCTTTCCTCTGATCACTCTCCTTTTATAACTAGACTTCAGTAATTAAAGAGTCTGGCTTATTTATTGGACACTTTGATACAGCAATTTTAAAAAAAACTGTAGCTTAAGAAAAAAATGCATTTTATTTAAGCTAAAGTATTAGGTACTTGAAACAGCATTGTAACTGAATAAGTTTGCAGAAATATGGAGAATCCATTCTTATGACAATCTTCTGGTAAGTGTTTTCCAGAAAAATGCTAGCATCTTTTTGATTTAAAAAAAAATGCTTGCATTATGCTTTACCTTTGTTTTGGAACATCTAAAGGAACAATGTGTCTGATTTTCCTCCTAACACTTGGGGACACTTTCTTATATAATATATTCAAAGAAGAAATATCTGAAATGTGAATATGGAATTGGTTTGAGGGAAAGTCTGTAAATAAATGTCATAGATAAATTTAAATACACACTTTCAAAGTGCAGATAGTGTAGATGGTTCTTCCAATCCTTGTTTCTTTAAGAAATTGTTGCATTAGACAATACACTCTCAAGTTACCTTACTGTGGAACTCTTGCATCTCCTTTTCTGTAGTCTAAAATAGGATTTCCAGTTTAGTGTTATTTCATATTTAAGAATAACACTAGAAAGTTTAGGTGTTGTACATAGCAAACAAATAATTTGAAGATGAAAATGGATAATTCATGTATTTCTTGAACACAAAAGTAGAAATACAGTCAGGGAGGAAGAAGCAGACAATTAATATGCATCCTTAGCAAAAGTTGACCTACAGGAAGCTACATATCCAAAGGAGTCCACAATACTTAGTTTAAAATTATAGGAATAGAAAGAAATTATTGAGACTGCTCACAGCAAGAAGAGAAGAAGATATGGATATGGTTGCATATTGGAATGATAAATAAGAGATTTGTTTATTGGAAAGTACTATCAGTTATCAAATAATATATATATATATATATATAAGCAAAAGTTAAGGTGATTAATAATATACAGCATATGAAAGCCCTTTATAATGTAACAAGCCCCAGCTTTAGAATTAAATTAATGGACTAGTGTATATTAAACTAAAATTAAACCTAAAAACTATAATGTAAATTAAAGTTCCATGTGTTAAAAAAAAAAAAGAGTAAATGGGCTCAAAATGGAGTCATTTATTCTAAGTGCAGATCATCAAACCAAGAATTAATACCTAAATTAATTACAGTTTCAACCATTCCCAGGAGTGGAACCTTAAACCTAGTCAATCCGGAATTACCTACTTAGTACTAGTTAGCTAACCTGCCTGACAGTCCTATGTGTGTGTTAGTCCCTCAGTCATGCCCGACTCTTTGCGACCCCATGGACTGCAGTCCACCAGGTTCCTCTGTCCATGAGATTTTCCAGGCAAGGATACTGGAGTGGGTTGCCATTTCCTTCTCCAGGGGATCTTCCCAACCCAGGGATAGAACCCAGGTCTCCTGTACTGCAGGCAAATTCTTTACTGACTGAGCTACAAGGGATTCTTTACCCTAAAATAATCTACTCTTTGCTAGTAACTTCTTTGTCCTGTCTCCTTTTACATAAAAAAAATCTCCCACTTTGTAAGTTTCTTGGAGCTTGTTTCTATTTGCTAAATGGAATGCTGCCTAATTCATGAATCATTGAATAATGTCAATTAAATCTTTAAATTTATTCAGTCTGTCTCCTGATGACTGTAACTGTTCTCTAAAGACAACATTGAATACTGATTTATACTTATTTTCTAAATCATTCTCCTGCTTTTTTACCAGACTTTTATATATATATATATATATATATATATATATATATATATTCAATATGTATATATTCAATATATATATGTATAATTTCTGTTTGTTTTCTTGTGACTTTCTTTTTTAACTCATTCATCTAACAGTCATCTGTGTGTGTGTAGCTGCTGTTCCTTCATTCTAAACACTACTTAATTTTCAATTTTTTGAATGTACTACAATGTATTTTTTCATTCTTTTGCTCTGTAAGCAGATAGGGTAGGGGACTCTTGGAGAAAGTGAACCAGGCATGGCTTTCTTGACTTGAGAGAAGCCATTTTTGACCTAAGGCATTTTATGATCTAAGCCTGGCCATAGTACTTATCCTTGAGCAGGTCTCAGTAACTGATGATCTTAAGGGTACAAAAAAATGCAGGAACACATGAATGTTATCAGGCAAGAGAAGTAACAATAGTAAGATAATATATCAGTTGTGAAGACGCCTTGTTCTGTTTCAGTGGTAAAGATTTGCCTGAAGCACTCAACCACCAGATCAATTAGAACCTAAAGAATGATGACATTGACCTTTCCTGAACCCTGTAACTACAGTCAACTAAAGCTTGGATTCTGTCAACCTTTGCCCAAATTCAATGACACCACTGATGCCTCCTCATGAATATGCATGCACCTTTAACTTAAAACTTCCCCAGTATTGCTATTGGGAAACATTGTTTTGAGAAAGATCCCTGGTGTTCTTCTTACTTTCTGCAAGTAATAAATCCATCCTTTTCCTGTTCTTTGGCCTGGTGGTGTCTTTTGGATCAATAGTCATCAAGAGGCTAAAATTTAACAGGACACTAAACAGTTTTAATCTAAAAGTAACTGGAGAAGAAAATGGAAACCCACTCCAGTATACTTGCCTGGGAAATCTCATGGACAGAGGAGCCTGGCAAGCTGTAGTCTGTAAGGTTGCAAAAGAGTTGGGCACAACTTAAAGACTAAAACAGCAAACAAACCAGAGTTTTAAAACAAAGAAAATACCATGATGAGGAGATAATATTCAAAGGGACAGTGACTGAGTGTTTTCCAAAATTAAAAGAACAAATCCTTAAAAATCTGGAATCTGTTGTTAGAAATGCCTACCCTTTTGCTGCTGCTGCTAAGTCACTTCAGTCGTATCCGACTCTGTGTGACCTCATAGACGGCAGCCCCCCAGGCTCCCCCGTCCCTGGGATTCTCCAGGCAAGAATACTGGAGTGGGTTGCCATTTCCTTCTCCAATGCATGAAAGTGAAAAGTGAAAGGGAAGTCGCTCAGTCGTGTCTGACTCTTCACGACCCCATGGACTGCAGCCTACCAGGCTCCTCCATCCATGGGATTTTCCAGGCAAAAGTACTGGAGGGGGGTGCCATTGCTTTCTCCAACCTTTTTGCTGAGAGATATTGATAACATTGTAAATTGCTGGGAAAGCATGAAGAACCCCATAATTTTAGAACCAGTCAGGATTTTGGAAATTAAAGTGTTCCCAATCCTCACTTTATCAGTGACTGTCATAGATATTGAGGCATATGACCAGGTCCACTTGGTTAGGTATGTAGAGCCAGGACTGCATAACCTCAGGAGTTTCCATTTACATTGACTTCAATGATGTGAATTGCATTGGCTAGTCAATGCAATGACTCATAAGTCAATAGGAATGCCCAAGGTCATACTCTGGACATTTAAAAACTTGTCTAGGGATATAACTCATGTTGCTGTCTCATTCTCCTTAAACAATATTGTCTTCTCAAAGATCATAAATATTAACCAGCCTCAGCTGTTAAACACACACACACACAGAGACTGAAATCTTACACTTGGTGTGTCAAGAAATAATTTTGAAAGAAGAGAATCACGATTTGTCTCTATCCCACTTACTCTTACAATTGTCAATTGAAGCCTTGTTCAAAACAGACCCTATACCATAGATTTATTAAGCCTTTAGGTCCTAGGTGGGAAAATTCAAGCTTATAAGTGGAAAAACTATCAGTTCTATTGATTGGGTCATCTAGCCCCAGAGAATTACTAAATGTGTTATTTCTCAGGTCTGTCTGCAGGACTTGTCCCACGAAGGTGTCTCCTTCCCTTCAGAAAAGAAAGAAGTTCTGCCTATTTCAGAGACATGATATTTTGTTGTTTTTTCAATAACTGAGAAATCAAAGAGACAAATTACTAACTCAAAAAAAAAAAAGTGAGAGAGAAAGAGAGAGCAATTTAATTCTGAAACTGGTAGCAGAGGTTAGAAAGGCATGGAAAAATGATCATTTTTCTTCTGACTTTGTCTGATATATCTCCATGATTGCTTTGTATAAGGTTTTGGATCTCTACTTTGCCATAGATCTTGTTCACAAGATAAAAAGATAAATCATTTTATGTCTCCATTGCAGTTCCCTGTCATGCCTAAGTCTAGCAAAGCTTCTTAAGTCTGATTTTTCTTCTCCATGTGTACAATAGACAATTACATAAAAGGAGATGTCAATTTTATAACTTAGGAGCTCAGTTTTAGCCACTAAATACCAATTTTTTGTTCACTTTCAGATGTTATTGATGGGAGAGGTGAAGGAGTTCTTACCTTTGCTCTTAAGCTACTTGCTTTTAATACTTTATGCAATTTGAATAACCTTACGGATTTTGTAGTCGTTATGGCATATTTCTTTGTCTCTCAACTTCCATATTAAAGTTCAAATTAGAACTAGCTAAATAAGAAGGGAGGGCAGAATTCCTGCATCAATTGTACTCTGTAACTGAATCTAAAAGCAAATGCAGTTGCCTCCTGTCTGCTTGCTGTGAGGTAACCTCAAAGGCAAAGTCGTTCAAATGACTGGTTTTCCAGGTTACTTCTTAATGGTACTGCCTAACCTCTTACACCCATGCTGTATGGCCTTTGTACAATTGGCTTAATGAGTATATCCTCTAATTGCCCCCTGAAGTGACTTTTCATCTAGAACATTAAGGATTTTAAGAGGTTAGTCAAACTTTTGAACTAAAATCTGTCCTTGAATTAGGAATATGTGAATGTTACTCTATTTATTATTTATTCATTTCTAATTGGACAATTCCTGATGGAAGTTTTTGAAAATTTTTTTCATTATTGAAGAACAAAATACTATTTTTTCTAGGTTGTGAGTGTTTTCTTTCTTCATTTCTTTATGCTATTTTGCCTTTATGATTTTTACCTCCTGGTTCTATAGGAAAACAAGCAAATAGGCAGATAAGTTAATGAAAAAATATTTATTCAGTACCCACTAAATCCTGGCATATCACTGGAATGACTCAGGCAACAATCACATAAATTAATAAGAAGAATATTTAAAACACTGGGAATAGCAACAAAGAAAATAAATATAATGATAATTGTAATGAGATTGAGGGGACATAACTTTGGGTAGAGAATTCACTGAAGGCTTTCTGAGAAAACTGACATTTGAATAAAGTTTTAACTGATGAGAAAGAGGTAACCATATGAGATTCTAAGAGGGGAATAAAAGGGGGAAAAAAGTAAAAGAAAAATCAAAGAGGTTCAAAGTATACAATAATCTTAAAGACTGGCAAAGAATACGGGATTTCATTGGGAAATAATAAAATACATTAACAAAGAGAGGAGTCGTATTTTAGAAAGTGTGACTACTTTCTAAAGGAAGGTGAATAATCTTTAAGAGAAACACAACTAGACACCAGTAAAAGCAATAAAGACCAGATTTCATTCAGTAAGCTTTGCAGTTGAAGAAGGAGATTTCTGCAGTAAGAAAACTAAGTTGACCTCCAACTTAGGAAAGACAGTTGAGGACTGAGAGCCAACAAGCCAAATGAGAAAGTCAGTGAATAGAAAATGACTAAGAGGAGACATGGACTTCCCAGGTGGCGTAATGGTAAAAGACCCACCTGCAGGAGACATAAGCAATGTGGGTTCAGTCCCTGGACTGGGAAGATGCCCTGGAGGAGGGCATGGCAACCCACTCCAGTATTTTTCCCTGGAGACTCCCCTGGACAGAGGAGCCTGGCGGGCTACAGTCCATAGCGTCACACAGAGATAGCCACGAGTAAAGTGACTTAGTGGGCACAAATGCAAGAGAAGACATGAAGAATAGGGAGATTCTTCCTGAACTGATTTAAAGAGATTCCTGCTAAAGACAGGTTATGGTCTTACACATCAAGGTGAGGGATAATGAACTTGATCAGATGTCAAATATCAAGGATACCAAGCTGACTTAGCTTGATTCCTTGCTAAAACTTACTTCAGTAGGCCAAGGATAGGGTCCAAGGATAAGACTTAATCCAAAAGAAGGGTCAGAGGAGATCGTCTAATTTGGTCAAGAAGAGAGACTCTCTCAAAATCTCTGGATAAATAAAGTACTTTAAGAGGGCCTAAGAGTCAAGGCAAGGAAACTTATTAGAAGATTAATATGTTAGTCTAAATGAGAGATGATGTAGCTTTAACATAGAAAATGAGAAGAAATAGTTGTCCGGGGTACACTTTTTAAGGTTGAACTTACCATCGGAAAGCAGTGAATCCAAAGAGATCATGCAGCCTTCTCAGCTTTAGGCTGAGCAACTGGGCAGAAATTGTGTCAATAACAGAAATGGATAGATTTGCAAAGGGATGTTAGGTGTGGGGTGTGCAGATCGATCAATAGTCCTTCTAGGCCAGGTAATGTCAGAAATACTATCTAACAACTCAATTAGATGTTCAGGTTAAGTTTTTAGCTGAAGGATTAGAACAAGGCTGGGGACGCAGAGAGAAGCTTTCAACAGAAATGGGCTGAAAACCCTGGAACTAGTGGAATCAATGAGTAACAGCAGAAAGTAATGCAGCTTCCTTTGCACTTGGCTCATTAAGAATCAAGAAAGTACTTGGAAGCTCCCATAATAAATATTTTGACATAATCACTATGTAGGAAATGTACATATTGAAGAATGTTGTATTAATAATTGGCTGGCACATTCTATATGATTATCTAGTGGTATGTGACCACTTTATATTCTTTCATGAAGGCAGAAAGATAAGGAAACTAAAACTAATATCTACTCTGCCATGACCTGTGATGTTTCTCATAACTATCCCACTTAATTGTCTTCGTGAAGTAGTTATCATTTTCAGTTTTGAGAGGAGTAAACCAGGAAATGTGACAACTTTCTGATAACACTGTAATGTCAGGATTCCAACCCATGTTTGTCTGGTTAAAAAACTTGTGCAGAGCTCATTTTTAAAAAAAAATCTCTTGAATGTTATGCAGATGGGAATAAGTTAACACAGCATATAAAATTAAAATACCCAGAGTGCTTTGTCTACTCAATTATAAATGGCTAAAACAAAGGTTCCCAAAACAGAATGGACTGGCTTTAAGCTGAGCCTTAATTCCAATGAATTCCTCCAAGGCACTCTGTCTTGCCCCAAATTTCCCTGATGTGTTCAAAGAAGCTGGGAACATTGCATGGAAGGTAATTTTGAAAAATGAAAAGTTCTACTGTAGTTTAATAGTCCATCTTGGATACACATACATGCTTCCAAATTAATGAGGATTTAGCTTCCCTGGTGGCTCAGATGGTAAAAGGTCTGCCTGCAATGCGGGAGATCTTGGTTCAATCCCTGGGTCGGGAAGATCCCCGGGAGAAGGAAATGGCAATCCACTCCAGTACTCTTGCCTGGAAAATTCCATGAACGGAGGAGCCTGGTAAGCTACAGTCCATGGGGTCGCAAAGAGTCAGACACAAGTGAGCAACTTCATTTTCTTTGGTTATTCAAAACAAATGCCCAATTTCACTGTTATATGGCTCATTTTGTCACACACTAATATGGGCATTTGTTTTATCAGAGTTTATGAGAACTTGGCCAGCCACTGTGCTGTTACCTTGTATCTCAACATCATTTCTCAGAGGTATATAATAGGACCGACATTTACTTTGGATTCATATTCAACTGATAGTTTATATAACTGACTCCTATTCCCTGGAACTGCCTTTCCTATTGAGAGAGTCTGACCTTGAGGTGTCTTTGTCATTCTGTTCTAAGAGTCAATAAACATTTATTCAGATAACACAACTTGAGGTCTGCATGTACATAAAATGATGAGATGCTAACTAAATAAGACATATAAATTTGTGTTTTTAACCCAATTCATTAGTTGCTTTGATACTGGGTTAGCACTGGATGAGATCTGCATTTTGTACTTGTATTCTTAAACACTACCACTACTTTGCTTTCTTTTTTTATTGAGAACATCTACTCTCCTGGCAAATTTCAACTATATGATATAGTGTTGTTGTTCAGTCCCTAAATCATGTCCAACTCTTTGCAACCCCATGGACTGTAGTTCTCCAGCCTCTTTTTGTCCTTGGGATTTTTTTCAGGCAAGACTCCTGGAGCAGGTTGCCACTTCCTCCTGCAGGGGATCTTCCCAAACCAGGGATTGAACCTATCTCCTGTGTTTCCTGTGTTACAGGTGGATTCTTTACCCGCTGAGTCATCAGAGAAGCCCTTTTTATATTCCACATATAAGTGATAGAGTGCAGTGTTTGTCTTTCTCGTTATTCTTAACCCAGATCACCAAATAATAACTTGTTTCAAATAATTCACTTAAATTGTTTAGGAGATTACCTCGTACATACTTAATAAACGTGAAGACAAAATGAACTGTGGAAGTGAGCCACGTGAAAAATTGGGTACAGGGCTTAAGGCAGAGAAAACTGCAAGTGCAAAAGCACTAAGGCAGAAGGACACTTGGTATTTTAAAGTAACAGGATGAGGAAGAGTATGGCTGCCGCAGATTTAGAGATAGGGAAGTAGTGATTACATTTGGAGTTATTCAGGGGCCAGGTGATGCACAAATTTTAGTCCATAGTCAAGAGTTTGAGTTTTGTTCTAAGTCTGATAAGAAGTTCTAATTGAGATAGGAAGGTTTTGATCAGAGATATTAACTTGTGATTTTTCAAAATGACTATTACTTATTAACATGATTTATACATACTGGATGCACACATACACATCTATCTATCTATATTACTGATTTATATGAAACATATAAAGATATGTGTCTACATATTATAATACATGTCAAGTATTAATAGAAGTATACATGAGAATGTATATAATTATATAAAGCATTTTTATTCCATTTGGGGACCAACCCACTCCAATACTCTTGCCTGGAAAACTCCATGGATGGAGGAGCCTCATATGCTACAGTCCATGGGGTTGCTGAGTCATATGCGACTGAGAGACTTCATTTTCTTTCTTTCTATTGTGTTTCAACTCTGAAGACACAGAAAATAGTCCTGAATTTCAATACATTTACAACCTAAGCAAGCAAGCAAGATCTATCTTTGAAACATACAAGGGAGTATTTACTTGGCTTATTTAACATGGTTTTCTCTCTTAGTAATCTTGGGTCTATCACTTATAAATTGTATAACTTTGGATATAGTCTTTAGCATTATCGAGAATTTTTTCTGTGAAATAATAAAAAGTAACATCAGCTGTTTCAGATAATAATAATAAATTTGAAGGCAGTGTCTCCAAAGCACACTTGCCACATGAGATTTTTATGAGGGGAAAAAATACGCAAAATATACAAAGTAACAATCCAGTATGTGGAATAGAGATGTAGTCATTATCAATAAAATATCTTATATATTTGAAAAAAATAGATCAGTGGAAAAGGAAGTGCGGGAGAGAAATTAAGGCTATTTTATAAATACTTGCTAAAGCTGCATTGTCACTTATAACATGTAAGACTGCTGCAGCTGCTAAGTCGCTTCAGTTGTGTCCGACTCTGTGCGACCCCATAGACGGCAGCCCACCAGGCTCCCCCATCCCTGGGATTCTCCAGGCAAGAACACTGGAGTGGGTTGCCATTTCCTTCTCCAATGCATGAAAGGGAAAAGTGAAAGTGAAGTCGTTCAGTCGTGTCCAACTCTTCACAACCCCATGGTCTGCAGCCTACCAGGCTCCTCTGTCCATGGGATTTTCCAGGCAAGAGTACTGGAGTGGGGTGCCATTGCCTTCTCCAAACATGTAAGACAATAATAGCTATACTGAGTGCTTTCAAAGTATCATACATTAAGTTTTTTATACATATAAATTCAAGTTCATCTTCAGAAGTTTTATATGAGATAGTGTTTTTATTTGCACTTTTATAGAAAAGAAATTTAAGGCCCAGATTTCAGGTAACTTATCTCAGGTCACATAGCAAATGATCTTCGTGCGGCTCTGGAGCAATGTGGTAATTTATTTTTAAATCAATTACTTATTTATTTTTGACTGTGTTGGGTCTTCATTGCTGCATGTGGGCTTTCTCTAGTTGCCTGGAGTGGGGGCTGTTCTTCATTGAGGCGTGCAGACTCTAGAGCTGGGGCTTCAATAGTTGTGGCACATGGACTTAGTTGTTTCACAGCAAGAATGTGGGATATTCCCATATCAGGAATCGAACCCGTGTGCTGCAGATTGGCAGGTATATTCCTAACCACTGAACCACCAAGGAAATCCTGCAATGTGGCAGTATTAACAAAATTTAGGGTCAGATTGTGCTGCATCCAAGTGCCAGCTCTCCTAGTAACTCTCTGAGCCTCTGCTTCCTCTTTAACATGGAGTTTTGATACAAACCTCATAATTACAAATATACTGTGACAAAACATTCTGGGGCTCAAAAATTAGTAATTTTCTACATTGAGTTAGTAATTCACCAAATATGATATTGGTGCCTAATATTTAATACACATTCAATATTTTCCTGGCTCTTACTCATTAAACCCATTTTTGAATATCCTCCTGCTATATTTGGAATGAAAATTTTTACTAAGTGGTAATACAAAAACACTGTACTTTCCAAAATGACATCTATAATCTGAAAGAAGAGGCAAGAAATTCAACCTCTCTCCCTCCATGAGTCTGCAGTCATGGCTTTGGTGTCCACATTCCTGCAAAATAATCTTATTTTACTTAATTAACCTATTAAAGAGTACTTAATCATTTTATTTGATACATATAAAATTGCAATAGCTCATCCAACAAATTTTTCAAGAACATATCCAAACTAAGTAGTGTGATCTTAGATTCCAGTCTTTTCAATTCACTTGATTTCACATAATTTATTAATTCTAAGGAACAATTTATAAAATGTGCAATTTAATATGATTATATTTTATATCATTGTAACTCATTATATCTAAATGAATTTCATTTAAATCAAAATAAACATAATGGATTTGAATCAAAATGGTAAAGCGACTGTGAGTGAGTAATGGAAAAGGCAGTGTGTTTCAGGATTAGAGAATGTCCTCCTCTAATTGTTCACACCATCACCTCACCTCCATCATGAAGATGTTTCAGAGGATTTTGACATTGTGGTTTCCCCTTGACATAAACTGCTGCTTTTTTTTTTTCCCTTTTGCTGAAACTTTGGGTTATCCACAGAATTCAGTACTTTTTGGGAATTTATTAGTACATACATTCACCATGAGTCTTATTTACAAATATAATTAATGATTCTCTGGGAAAATTATGCATTGCTTTTGAGTTGCAAAGCATTTTGTTGGAAAACAATAGGCCAAGTTGATTTGTCAAAATTTGTAGGACTGTCTGCTAAATAATTTGAGGACAGTAGGGAGGGTTTGACTCGGATTATCCTTATGCACAAAACCCATGACTGAGTCCTGAGATGATAATGTAGGAAACTTTTAATTGGAAACAATTATGTTTCACTATAAAACTCTTGGTATTATGAGAGTGCATGCTCATGCTCGTGTGTACTCAGTTGTGTCTGACTGTTTGTGACCTCATGGACTGTAGCCTGCAAGGTTTCTCTGTCCATGGAATTTTTCAGGCAAATATATTGGACAGCATTGCCATTTCCTACTCCAAGGGATATTCCCACACAGGGATCAAACTTGCATCTCTTGCCTCTCCTGCATTGGCAGGTGGATTCTTTACCACTGTGCCACCTGGGAGGCCATAATGAGAGTACTATGTGCTAAGTGTTAATCATCTTGGTGTTAAACATTCCTGCAAGAATGGAACTGATCTGTGTAGGAGTGGTGATGAATATAGACATTTCTATGCTCAGTATTGCCGATGGACAGTCAGAAAGCCAGTATCAACAGACTTTCAAAAGCAACTAATTTGGCTTGGTTGTCCTCAACAGGCAGTAGCAGAAGCAGTGTCCCCATTGGTCAGTAGCATCAAAGCAACAGCTTTGATTTTAACATAAGTAAAAGGTACCAGAAATAGCTAAGGGTTTTCCATCAACATTGTCCAAAGAAGACTGACAGATTTCCAAAATTTTTTACACAAATGTGATGATGAATTGAATCCCTCCAGGAGTCAGAAATAGAGCCAATGAAGTACTATTTGTGACTATTATTGTTTATATTTAATCACAGAAATGAGTGGTCTGGAAAACACAAATCGCTTAACTGTACCCAAGGCCATCAAACTGGTACCAAGTATATTTATTATGCAAATTGAAGTCCAACAACCAAGAAATTGAAAACAGAAAATCACCTTACTTTCCAAATGAAGCAAAATCATCCATATAATAAAGTTTATTAAATGTTCAGGAAGATATAGGGACTAAGGCAGCTTAACAACAATTTAAAAACAGAAATATTAGCTATTCTAGTTCTCAAAAAAGAGTTCTGTGTAATTTCCAAAGTTAGGAATCTAGGTCCATCTTTGTTCACAGTCTCCACCTTTTCTCTACTTTGCTCTCTCCTAAGGGCCTACTTAGGAGATTTCCTGAAGGAATTCAACTCTGAATATTCATTGGAAGGACTCATGATGAAGCTGAAGCTTCAATAATTTGGCCACCTGATGTGAAGAGGTAACTCATTGGAAAAAACCCTGATGCTGGGAAAGATAGAAGCCAAAGGAGAAGAAGATGGTAGAGGATGAAATAGTTAGATAGCATCACTCAATGGACATGAATTTGAGCAAACTCTGGAGATGGTGAAGGATAAGGAAGACTGGAATGCTGCAGTGCATGGGGTTGCAGAGTCGGACACAACTGAACAGTAAGGGCCTACTCATCCTTTTCCTCTGTTATCAAATTCACTTCTATCTTTCACTGGATCTTACCATTGGATCTCTCTTTGCAAGTTAAGGGAAGACTCAGCAGAGTTAATGTTTATAAAGCCGTGTCTAATTAAGATCTTAATCTTGCATTTTTAACCTCCTCACTTCTGTCATAAATGGGAGGTGGTTTCTTTCTGCTACGTTTTGTATAGGATTCCAAGCAATCTTATTTTTTATAATGAGATAAAATGGAAGAAAAATATAAATTTTGGAGACATGAATACTCAAGGTAGCATCAAATTAACATTCTAATTTTGTTGTTTAATTTGTTTTTATCTTATATAGAACAATTTATTGACTTTTTCTCATAATCCATTTCAATAAAATGAGAATAAAATAACATTTCAAACAGGTATTAAGAGGAACAAAAAAAAAAAAAAAGATGATGGGGAAACCAGTAAACAAATGTTATTTTTAATCTATTACCCTTTTTCCTTGATTTGTTGTCGTTGTTCAGTTGCCAAGTTATGTGGGACTCTTTGCCACCCTATGGACTGCAGCACTCCAGGCTTACCTGTCCTTCACTATCTCCTGGAGTTTGCTCAAACTCATGTCCATTTACATAAATAGTCTCAATTTCCAAGTCTGTAAACTAAATTTCAAAGGAATTATGTAACTTCCCTTTGGTCATTATTTTTCTTTTTATTTTATATACTTTAATTTTTCTTCCCCATCTTTAGATTTCCTGGCTTGACCAAAAAGAATAAAAAAGTCTGGTGTTTTTCTGGCTAGGTGAGGTCATCCAGATCATAGATGTGTAGTCCATGGAATTAAGAAGCCTTTTCAGGGCAAGTCATCCTAAGAAAACTTCAGTTCAAAATTAGTTTACAGAATATAGTCCCAAACTATATTATTTTCAAGATAAAGAAGAAAAATCAACTAACCAAACATGAGAAGAAGAGAGGGAAAGAAAAAATAAATTTATATAATAAATCTGGAATAATTACTTGGCAGAAATAAGAAGAGTTTTACTTGCCTTTACTCAGGTTTTCTGTTTAATACTTGGGTCACAACTTGGGTCTTTGAAGGAAAGAATAAGTATAAGCAACTAGTAACAGTATAGTTTTCTGGCAAGGAAGGGAAGAAAGAAAGAAGGAAAGAAATTAATTTAATAAAGCTTATTTTTTAAATAATTAGGATATTTTGAATTTGCAAAGACAGGGAAATGTTTCAAACATCATGATTTATCTCTGAATTACCTATAAGTTAAATTTCTGTTTTCAACCAATTCAGGAATCTCTAAAAAATTTAACAGACGTATGTTCATTGGCATACTAATTTGCACTCCTTACCAAAATAAAAGAAAAAAGAAAAAAAGATGGACTGTCAGGCATTTTCTTACTTTCAGGAAATAATGCAGATGTAATTTACTATAAAAAATTTTTCACAATGTTTAAAAGAGTTATACTGAAACTAAGCAGAACCATATTGGGCTCCTGGGCACTGAAGCCTTTCCTTGTTCCACTTTTCCTGTTTGCAGGAAATATTCTCCAGTTTCCATTACCTTCCTTGAGCTCCAAAGGGCAGATCTGAGCAGTTGCTACTCAGGAAATGGAGGAGACGCACAGACAAATGGGAACAGTCCAAAAAATGACAGTGTAGCCTTGGGGTGAGGTCCTGTTTCTACCTCAAGGGATACATATAACACTATCTTTGAACTTTTATACAGAACTAAAAATTCCAACAAATGGAAGATGAAGTACTTGATGAAGCAATCCTCATTTCAGAGAAGGTGAAGGTTTGATAGTCTCAAGAACCAGAGAAGATCATCCAGAGACCACTTGAATCCACATTAATAGAGTGCAGGCCCTGAACACAAACTAATTCTTATGAGCAACCCTGTCCTTGAACCATTGCTATATAACCACTCACAAAATCCTTCCAGTTTGGGACACACAGTTTTGAGGGGTACAAGTCCTGTGTACCCATTTGCTTGGCAAAAAAATAAAACTATGTTTTTCTACTTCACCCAAACTCTGTCTCCAAAGTTCGGTTCAACACTATGCACAGAGGCTGAGTTTTTGGTATCGATACCCCAAACAAAACTATTTTTCTCATATAAAATTATTTGAAATTTGAACATAGTTTTACTTCTTAGTAAGAGTGACAAATACTGCCTGATCTTTTGGGTGAGGTAGGGTAGGGGTGGGTGGTTCCATAATAATCCTACACATGCCCCTAGAAACTATATGCAAGTTCAATTCAGTTCAGTTCACTTCTGTTGTTCAGTCATCTCCAACTGTGACCCCATGGACTGAAGCATGCCAGGCCCCTCTGTCCATAACCAACTCCCAGAGTTTACTCAAATTCATGTCCATTGAGTCAGTGATGCCATCCATCTATCTCATCCTCTGTCATCCCCTTCTCCTCCCACCTTCAATGCTTCCCAGCATCAGGGTCTTTTCAAATGAGTCAGTTCTTCGCATCAGGCGGCCCAAGTATTAGAGTTTCAGCTTCAGCATCAGTGCATCTAATGAATATTCAGGATGGATTCCCTCTAGGATGGACTGGTTGGATCTCCTTGCAGAGATGCAAAGAACTATATGCAAAGAACAACTTGTATTTTCAGTTATTGTGAAACTGAAGCCATTTACCACAGATTGGGATTTGAACCCATGTACTGGGACTTGAACTCGGCCAAAACCCAGTTTGAGCCTCGAACCCATGTGGATGGGATTCAAACCTAGCCAAAACCCTGCTTGGGACTTGAACCCACATGGCTGGGACTCAAACCCAGCCTAAACCCATGGTACCTGGTTTCAGGACCTAATGAAGCTCAGGTTCTTGATGCCTCATTGCAGAAAGAATTCAGTGAGAGACAAAGTGATAGGTAACTAGTGGATTTATTCACTTACAGAGAGAAGCACACTCCACAAACAATGTGGACCATTCCAGAGAGCGAGTGTGGCTGCAAAATGTGGTGTGGCTAGTGTTTATAGACTGGGTAATTTCATATGCTATTGAGTGGGAGGATTATTCCAACTATTTTTGGGAAGGCATGGAGATTTCTAGAATTTGGGCTGCCACCCACTCCTTGGTCTTTTAACAGTGCCTTGGAACTCTCTCATGCATCTCTGGGTGTGTCATTTCACTTGCTGACTGAGGATCAAGGTCTAGTCTTGTCTGCCATCTTGGTCCCATTTGATTCTGACCAGTTTATCTTGTGTCCTTGGGCTATGTTATTTATTCAAAAGTTGTGCCCTGTCCCTTTTCCTCCTGTTACAAAACCTTGTGGCAATCAAACAACTAGGCATATAATAAAATCATAAGGCTCATGTGGATAATTTTTTTCATTAGGAAAAACATGATGAGTTGATGTGGGTTCAAGAATATTATGAAAACAAATTCAGGAAATTGGAAAATAAAACATTTTTCTTTACATGTACAACAATAGTTTTTTTTGTTTGTTCTTTATTTCTTTAAGTTCAATCTGAATTGGTTTGGAGATGCATTACAAAATGTTCAATTTACCTTAGGCTGTCAAAAATAAAGTAGTAAAGCTCCATGTCTGAATCCTCAGCAAAGAGTATGGTCAGAGGTAAATCATGGCAGATAAAACTGAAGCAATCTTATGTTCTACTTTAATTCTCTATCAAATATGTGGACACAAGAAGTGCATCACCCAAGGGCATCTCTTTGGGTTTAGGCTAGTGGCAAATCATGACAGGAATTCAACCTTTCTCTTACAGGATGTTTATAAACTGACAAAATCAGGTTAATGTGAACACCAAGGTCAACCACAAAAGGAAAAGACTTTCACAAAAAGCCAGCCTAAGGTAGATTAGTATTTAAGGATAAGAAACAAGTGTCATTGATCAATGGCACACATGTGCAACCTTGGGTTCCTTAGTACATCTGGCAGACAACCCTTTCCTACACGCATCTTACCCTCTATTCCCAAAGCATTATCCATTGTCCTTAATTCACTAAAAATGACTTTACAAATAACTATTTCAAAATGTTGATAAGTTAACTATCCTTTATTACCCTTCAAAAAGAAAGATGAATTGTAAAGATAATACTTTGTCAATCTTTGATTATTAAATGATAGCAAACCATACACTGTGTGTTTACTTTGGTATGAATCTGGCAAGTATCTGAAGTAAAAAATATTTATCCAAATATTTACAAAATTTATTTTTCCTCATGGAATAAAATGTATAGAAAGCATGCTTATTTTTAAAAATAATAATATAGGATTCTGTAAAGAAGACTTCTGCTCTTATATGAAGATTCAAGATGCCTTATATCTTAGTCTTAAATTTTTTTAGGAGAATAATAATAGGATTTATTAAGTGCAAAGAAACTAAAACATGTGTTAAACTGTCATAGTAGATTTCTTTGAATAAATTTTAGGATGGTTAATTGTCTTGACCAGTGGCACTAATCAGTATTGTTACAAGTCTTAGCTCTGATGCTGGTAAGTTTGTACTAAATGTCATGTCACCTTGCCTGCACCTCTCTCTTCCCACTCCTCCAGCTCCCCAGGAGGGAATCAGATAACTGTAAATTTCACAAAATATTCTGCTGAGAGCATTGTAGCAAGCTGGTCTATGAGATTATATCTCTGAAGTTGTCAGTTCTGAGATTCTTCTATGGAATGACCTCAAGGAGCAAATATATTGTAATCACTCACTTTATACAAGAAGATACATGAGGTTAAAGGTGGTGCTGAGCCTGCTGTTCTGTAGTTACACTAAAGCCAAAGTAAGAAGGAGCCTGCTTGTACTGCACCATGGGCAAAGGAGGTTGGAAAAAATCAAAACATTCCTTGTAAGTGGGTAAAGTTTTACCAATGAAAGCTATTTTGGAAAACCTTTTGCTAGAACTCTCTACACATAAGAACATATCTTATAGTTAGCATCCTCACTGAAGATGTTTCTACTTGCAAAGAACTCAAGAATGGCAAACAAAGTGTTGAAGTGCATCATCTTTCTCAGTTCTCACAAATATAGAAAAGTAAAGAAAAGGAAGATAATGCAACACAGGGAAACCCAGGAGGGTTCTCACAGCTGGCCAGCAGTGGCTCCCATCTGATCACTCACAATGTAAACTATGTAATTTTCAGAAGACAGCCCAGGATACCTGTGCAAATGCTTCTTCATGAGTGGGTATATACATCTACATGATTATATTTTATTTTTAGATTTACAGTAATTGTTAGATAAATCTTTAAGGAAATATCAGCATTAAAAATAAAATACTAAGAGGCTGACTTCAGTTGACCACAATTTATGTAAATAGTTTACAGACTCTGAAGATTTACTTCATTCATGACCTCAAACTCCCTTGTTGTTCCAAATTATGCCTTTTCCTTAATGAGTGAAACAAGGCAGGAATTTCTGCTGAATTGGGCAAATTCTGTAGTAACTGTGTGATTTGAACAAATTTCCATTAGCTTCTAGGAAGAAATCACGAAATTGATTTTCATCTGTGAACGGAAACAGGATGTGAAAATTCCCCAGAGAAAAGAAAGAAAAAAAGATTGTCAATTGTAAACACAATGCTGAAAAGTATTCAGGATATTTAACATGGAATATAACTTAATCAAACCCTCATGAAAGTCACGATGGCTATAAAACATATTAGATGTTTCTTACACATATGTATTATATTCAGTGTCTACCTTTAAATAGCATTGAAAAGGATGAATAGCATCAAGGATATATATTATTTAGGTTGAAACTGGGGTGTCCAAGCCACATAAATGTTTTGTCATACAGAATGTTTTGTCATACAAGATTTAAACCCTTCCAAACCAATCTTCCAACACAAGTTTCATGAGTGTAAAGACACTTAATAAGTACCAATGAATGATGACTAATTTTCTAAATTATTGGCTAATTAATCTGCTGTGAATTTAGTTGATGAATTCAGCCCTCTAAGTCAGAAGCTCGTAGGGTGGGCAGTCTCAAATTAATTATTCTTAAAAAACTAGAAAACTAGAACCATCTTATTAATTCATGCAATGTGTAACTGACTGGAGAAAATATTTTGAAATTGTACAGGTAATTTTGCCTTTTCATTTTCCTTTAATACTAAATAGCAAACATGTCAGTTCATTCTACTTTTCACGGGCTCCTACAATCAAAGCATATCTTTAAGTAAATATTGGTATTATGGTCTTAGAGATTCTAGTTGAGGTTTTGCAATTTAGCCATACAAAATATTTTTGAAATAAATATGAATTTAGTGTGAAGAGGCTGTGATGTGATCTATTGGCAAATCAATATAAACAAAGTAGTTGTCCAAGACTGCACATAATAGGAAGGGCCAAATAAGTCCTTAATAATGGGCTCAATAAAGGACAGAAATGGTATGGACCTAAGATAAGTGGAAGACATTAAGAAGAGGTGGCAAGAAACACAACAGAAGAACTGTACAAAAAAGATTTTCATGACCCAGATAATCATGATGGTGTGATCACTCACACTCACCTAGAGCAAGACATCCTGGAATGTGAAGTCAAGTGGGCCTTAGAAAGCATCACTACGAACAAAGCTAGGGGAGGTGATGGAATTCCAGTTGAGCTATTTCAAATCCTGAAAGATGATGCTGTGAAAGTGCTGCACTCAATATGCCAGCAAACTTGGAAAACTCAGCAGTGGTCACAGGACTGGAAAAGATCAGTTGTCATTCCAATCCCAAAGAAAGGAAATGCCAAAGAATGCTCAAACTACCACGCAATTGCACTCATCTCACACGCTAGTAAAGTAATGCTTAAAATTCTCCAAGACAGGCTTCAGCAATACATAAATCGTGAACTTCCAGATGTTCAAGCTGGATTTAGAAAAAGCAGAGGAACCAGAGATCAAATTGCCAACATTCGATGGATCATCGAAAAAGCAAGAGAGTTCCAGAAAAACATCTATTTCTGCTTGATTGACTATGCCAAAGCCTTTGACTGTGTGGATTACAATAAACAATGGAAAATTCTGAAAGAGATGGGAATACTAGACCATATGACCTGCCTCTTGAGAATCCTATATGCAGGTCAGGAAGCAAGAGTTAGAACTGGAATTGGAACAACAGACTGGTTCCAAATAGGGAAAGGAGTACATAAAGGCTGTATATAGTCACCCTGCTTATTTACCTTATATGCAGAATACACCATGAGAAACGCTGGGCTGAATGAAGCACAAATTGGAATCAAGATTGCTGGGAGAAATATCAATAACCTCAGATATGCAGATGATACCACTCTTATGGCAGAAAGTGAAGAAGAAGAGCTAACGAGCCTCTTGATGAAAGTGAAAGAGAAGAGTGAAAAAGTTAGCCTAAAGCTCAACATTCAGAAAACTGAGATCATGGCATCTGGTCCCATAACTTCATGGCAAATAGATGGGGAAACAGTGGAAACAGTGGCTGACTTTATTTTGGGGGACTCCAAAATCACTGCAGATGGTGATTGCAGCTATGAAATTAAAAGACGCTTACTCCTTGGAAGGAAAGCTATGACCAACCTAAACAGCATATTCAAAAGCAGAGACATTACTTTGCCAACAAAGGTCCATCTAGTCAAGGCTATGGTTTTTCCAGTAGTCATGTATGAATGTGAGAGTTGGACCATAAGGAAAGCTGAATGCCGAAGAATTGATGCTTTTGAACTATGGTGTTGGAGAAGACTCTTGAGAGTCCCTTGGACTGCAAGGAGATCCAACTAGTCCATCCTAAAGGAAATCAATCCTGGATGTTTATTGGAAGGACCTGGATGTTTATTGGAAGGAATGATGCTGAAGCTGAAAGTCCAATACTTTGGCCACCTGGTGTGAAGAATGGACTCATTGAAAAAGACCCTGATTCTGGGAAAGAGAAGGCAGGAAGAGAATGGGATGACAAAGGATGAGATGGTTGGATAGCATCACTGATTAGATGGAAAAGAGTTTGAGCAACTATGGGAGTTGGTGATGGACAGGGAAGCCTGGCATGCTGTAGTCCATGGGGCCACAAATTTTGGACATGACTGAGCAACTGAACTGAACTGACTTAATAAATATTTACTTTAAAAATGATTGTGAATTATATTCTATTGCATGAAAACAGGGTAGCAGAGCAGCTTCAACATAATTTTTGTGAATCAAGAAGGGTAGGTTTACTAGTATTTTCAACTATGCTTCGTATGCTTTCAGATATTGTTGATATAAATATGCAAAAAATGTACAGCCTACACTGTTGGTTGTTGTCATCATCTACCTACCTGCCTTCCTTGCAGGAGTTCTTATTTGTATGAGCAGCTTGCCTATATATAACCCAGCAAAGATAATCCCTGTCCATGGTCCATGGTAAAACATTCTTAACTCAAGTTTAAGCCAATCAGCATCGCTCCATTTATGCACTGGAAATGAGTATTTGGCTCAGTTTTGGCTAATGTATCCTGAGAGGGATTCAGAAAGGAAACTTCTAGATAATCTTCACTAAAACAAAAAGGCAAAATGAAAGAATGAAGGAAAGAAAGAAAGAAAAAGAAGGAAGGAAGAAAGAAAGGAAAGGATGAGAGGTGTCATAGCTTCTTTTCAGTCATTACGTGATACAGTCACATCTCTATTCTGGGAATACTGAGGAAGGCTTTTATTTCTATAAAATCCATCTCAAGTCTATAGCGATCCACTACCTTTAATAGTAGTGTCCAAAAATTAGATGATAGATTGCATAATAGTGATGACAGCTAAATTTAGTATGTCTGTAGTTGGTTATGGGCTTCCCAAGTGGCGCTAGTGGTAAAAAAAAAACCTGCCTACCAATGCAAAAAACAAAAGATACAGGTTCAGTCACTGGATTGGAAAGTTACCCTGGAGGAGGAAACAGCAACCCATTCCAGTATTCTTGTCTGGAGAATCCCATGGACAGAGGAGCCTAAGGCCTGCAGTCCATAGGGTTGCAAAGAGTCAGACATGTTTCGATCATGAGTCTGATATTGATCTCTACATATTCTACATATTCATAATAAATGCCAGTAGCAGAGCATGTTATAGAACCTGGTAGTCTGATTTATTTAAATTTCTAAATAAGATTTTTACAGCCAAACGTGGAGATATCAATCTATGAAGGAGATCCAGGTTCCAAAAATCAATATAAAATGATCTTTCATTGGCAAAAAAAAATCATCAAAAAAAAATTGCAATACAATTATCAGTCTTTGGAGGTACAGTTTATACAGCTAGGTGTTTAAAGTACATGGGATTTAATTGTTTTAAATTTCTTCAAATCAATGAAAATCTGGAGGAAATAAAAATATATTATCTCAAGTATTCAAAATGAAGTTAAATCTCAAAGTCACTATTAAAAACTTTTTTTTCACTTTGATTTGTATATATTACTTTGGAGATAAATATAATCGACTTAAAGTAAGCTGGACACTTTGCCAAAGTGATCACAAATTCAGTGGACACTTACTGGGCTGTGGGGCACCTTATATACTAAAGCTACTTCCTCTCATAACCACTTTTAAAGAGAAAGAGTATTTTGTCAATAAATATTGAAATTGAACTTTAGAAACATAGCAGACAGGGAATATAAAAGTAGTTCTTGTTTCTCTTAAACTGCCTAGAAATGAAAGGTGGGATAAAAAAAAATAATAATAGTTTAAAAAGCAAGAACATGTATTCTTGGGGAAAGTTAAATAAGTACAAAAAAATAAAGAGTCCTTAAAGATACAAAGTAGGCAGAGGTACTCAACTGAAAAATAAATCTCAAATGCCTATTAAAGAATCTGGTACTTATTATTAGATATTATTTATCTATTCAGATGCTCCAGTTTCAAAAACTATGAATACCAACAACAGCATAAGCACCTATGACAACTTTCAGAGTGATTATTAAAGGGCAGTACATGGCAGAATTGGACTGAAAAGTTCTTTCTTACTCAGCTTCTACTCAGCTTTCAACTACCAAGGTCTTTCCCACAGATTAAAGCAAGGTTTTTGGGTTAAAAAGAAAATGAGGTACCCATATTGCAATCTTAACATCCACAACAAAGGCTACTAGTGAAAATTCCTGGCAGCAATCTATTTTTGATAATCACTAGAAATAAATTCCTTAAATCAAAAGCTACTTTTTTGCTTCCATCCATCCCTTAATCTTGTATCAATTCTTCTAGCCAGCTCTAACCTAAGAAAATACATTGAAAGGGATTCATAAATGTAGAACCCAGCTTATCTCTGTAACACTAGCACATTTAAACACATTTCCCACAAGGCTTGAAAAATGAAAGCAAAGATTATACATTTTTGCTAAATTCAAATTTGTTATAAAAATATGCATATAAAATATTTTTATTTCAAAATAAAAATGACTTATTTTGCCTCTTTAGGATAATACTCTCATGACTTAGATTACCTAATTTATCAAATAGAAGCACTCCAATGATAAAACAGATATTGCATTTTGCCATACATTAATATTGAGACGTAAGTAAGGAATAGCAATATGCGATTTTTAAATGAGTATTCGCTATACAATCACATCATGGACACATACAAAGTCAGATAGAAACTAAATGACTCATGGATTGTATACTCCTTGTCACTAATCTAGTCTTTAAGCCTAATAAAAAGAAATGTATGGCATATGTTCAGTCTTTCCTGAGGTTGTCCAGATGTGTTTACTACAATAGGAAATGAAGCAGACTAAATATATACACCAAAGTCTAGACATTTTATTCAAGAACAAAAAGACAGAAAACACACACTCATATATTCCACTCCACATTAGGCAGAATAATGGCCCCCTAAAAATGCAGATGTTCAAATTGCTGGAAACTGTTACTATGTTATGAGAATTAAGATTGCTCATGGAATGAAGATTGCTAATTTAATGACTTTACCATGGAAAGATTATCCTGGATCATCCACACAGGCCCAACATAGTCATAAGTTCTTCACCAGTGGGTGATACAGATACCAGTGGGTGGATACAGATATGGAGGTTGAAGTGATGCAATGAGAAAAGGCCTTAACCTGCTGTTGCTGGCTTTGAAGATCAAGAGACAGGAGCATGAGGCAAGTGATGACCAGGCTTTGGAGTTACATACATCTGGCTGAATAGTGTGAAAAGTGTTAAGATGGAGGATGGTGGTCATACTTTTGGGGGGGGACAATTCAGAACAGAGTCACAAAGTTTCCAAGCATGAAACATATGTAGGAGTAATGAAAATATAATGTAAACTTTGGAATAAATCAGAAATATGTTATCCAGACAAGTAAAAATATATCAGCAAAAAAGGCAATACTTTTGTAATACTTGAAATACTATATAAGGCTGGAAAGTACAAGGAGTCCAAAAGATCTAGGTTCAAATCTCAACTGTGGCTTCCTTGGTGGCTAAGAGGGTAAAGAATCTGCCTGCAATGCAGGAGTTGTGGGATTAATCCCTGGGTTGTGAAGATGCCCTGGAGGAGAAAATGGCAACCTACCCCAGTATTCTTGCCTGAAAAATCCCAAGAACAGAAGACCTAGAGTCCAAAGGGTTGCAAAGAGTCTGAAATGACTGAGCACACAAACACACAAAGCAACAAAATTACAAAAAGACTAGTACATTATCCAAAACTTAGTAAAATTTCTGTAAATGTTAGCTACTGATAGCAACAGAATCGTTATTAGAATTTGAGAAAAAAAGTTAAGTTTCATGAGGCAGCAACCTGTGAGGATATTTAGGAAGAAAGATAGAAACATTAATTGGTAGAAGAAATCTTCTACAAAAAGAACTTCTAAATGTATTCTTTTTATCATTGATTCTGTAAATTGAAATAAGTCATTATAATAAATATTCCATTAGAAATATAGTCTATGGAAGAACCTATAAAAATGTTGTATTACTGTGTTGTATATCTGAAACTAATATAATCTCAAAGTGAGCCATACTTCATTTGAAAAAGAAATATAGTGTATTTGTTTAATGAATTAGTAGTACCTTGTGATAAGTTAGTACGTATTTGATGCCATTCATTTTCTAATCTCATAATACATATCTACCAAACTAATAGTGCTGAGAAAAATCTCTATTAACACAGTAAAGAATTTTATAAAATAGAATCATAGGCACCTAAAATGAGCATAATATAAATTTCTTGATTCAAATATTTTCTAAATTATAAAAAATTCTATACATGATATTTCATAGGTGCCATTCTTAAAAGACTTTTAAAAAGAAAAAAAATTATGACATTCCTATACTCAAATATTTTTAGAGAACATTATATAATATATCCCATCTTGAAGAGTCACAATGTTCAAATACACTAGACTTATTGGGTGTTATGGAGTCCTGACCTAATCAAATTATTTAACTTTGTCTAGAATAGTGCTTTAAAAAAAAAATCCATTATTCTATCACCAAAAGATTTATTTCTGTAAAATGCCATGAAACAATTCTTATCTGGTAAAACGATTTGTAATATACAGATTTAGAATTTAGGATAATAAAACAAATCTATCATTTTTTTAAATTATTTGTTTTTCATGCAGTTCAGTTCAGTTCAGTTGCTCAGTCATGTCTGACTCTTTGCGATACCATGAATTGCAACACGCCAGGCCTCCCTGTTCATCACCAGCTCCCGGAGTTCACTCAGACTCACGTCCATCAAGTCAGTGATGCCATTCAGCCATCTCATCCTCTGTCATCCCTTTCTCCTCCTGCCCCCAATCCCTCCCAGCATCAGAGTCTTTTCCAGTGAGTCAACTCACTGGTGGCCAACTCATGAGGTGGCCAAAGTACTGGAGTTTCAGCTTTAGTATCATTCCTTCCAAAGAAATCCCAGGGCTGATCTCCTTCAGAATGGACTGGTTGGATCTCCTTCCAGTCCAAGGGACTCTCAAGAGTCTTCTCCAACACCACAGATCAAAGGCATCAATTCTTCGGTGCCCAGCCTTCTTCACAGTCCAACTCTCACATGCATACATGACTACTGGAAAAACCATAGCCTTGACAAGACGGACCTTTGTTGGCAAAGTAATGTCTCTGCTTTTCAATACGCTGTCTAGGTTGGTCATAACTTTTCTTCCAAGGAGTAAGCGTCTTTTAATTTCATGGCTGCAATCACCATCTGCATTGATTTTGGAGCCCCCCAAAATAAAGTCTGACACTGTTTCCACATCTATTTCCCATAAAGTGATGGGACCGGATGCCATGATCTTCATTTTCTGAACGTTGAGCTTTAAGCCAACTTTTTCACTCTCCTTTTTCACTTTCATCAAGAGGCTTTTGAGTTCCTCTTCACTTTCTGCCATGAGGGTGGTGTCATCTGCATATCTGAGGTTATTGATATTTCTCCTGGCAATCTTGATTCCAGCTTGTGCTTCTTCCAGCCCAGCGTTTCTCATGATGTACTCTGCATATAAGTTAAATAAGCAGGGTGACAATATTCAGCCTTGACATACTCCTTTTCCTATTTGGAACCAGTCTGTTGTTCCATGTCCAGTTCTAATTGTTGCTTCCTGACCTGCATATAGATTTCTCAAGAGGCAGATCAGGTGGTCTGGTATTCCCATCTCTTTCAGAATTTTCCAGTTTATTGTGATCCACACAGTCAAAGGCTTTGGCATAGTCAATAAAGCAGAAATAGATGATTTTCTGGAACTCTCTTGCTTTTTCGATAATCCAGCAAAGGTTGGCAATTTGACCTCTGATTCCTCTGCCTTTTCTAAACCAGCTTGAACAATTGGAAGTTCATGTTTCACTTATTGCTGAAGCCTGGCTTGGAGAATTTTGAGCATGACTTTACTAGTGTGTGAGATGAGTGCAATTGTGCGGTAGTTTGAGCATTCTTTGGCATTGCCTTTCTTTGGGATTGGAATGAAAACTGACCTTTTCCAGTCTTGTGGCCACTGCTGAGTTTTCCAAATTTGCTGGCATATTGAGTGCAGCACTTTCACAGCATCATCTTTCAGGATTTGAAAGAGCTCAACTGGAATTCCATCACCTCCACCAGCTTTGTTCATAGTGATGCTTTCTAAGGCCCACTTGACTTCACACTTCAGGATGTCGGGCTCTAGGTGAATGATCACACCATCGTGATTATCTTAGTCATGAAGATCTTTTTTATACAGTTCTTCTGTGTATTCTTGCCATCTCTTCTTAATATCTTCTGCTTCTGTTAGGTCCATACCATTTCTGTCCTTTATCGAGAGCATCTTTGCATGAAATGTTCCCTTGGTAACTCTAATTTTCTTGAAGAGATCTCTAGTCTTTCCCATTTTGTTGTTTTCCTCTATTTTTTTGCATTGATCACTGAGGAAGGCTTTCTTATCTCTTCTTACTATTCTTTGGAACTCTGCATTCAGATGCTTATATCTTTCCTTTTATCAGTGGAGAAATCACTCCAAAAGAATGAAGGGATGGAGCTAAAGCAAAAATAATACCCAGCTGTGGATGTGATTGGTGATAGGACAAGGTCCGATGCTGTAAAGAGCAATATTGCATAGGAACCTGGAATGCCAGGTCCATGAATCAGGGCAAATTGCAAGTGGTCAAACAGGAGATGGCAAGAGTGAACATTGACATTCTAGGAATCAGTGAACTAAAATGGACTGGAATGGGTGAATTTAACTCAGATGATCATTATATCTACTACTGCAGACAGGAATCCCTTAGAAGAAATGGAATAGCCATCATGGTCAACAAAAGAGTCTGAAATGCAGTACTGGTTGCAATCTCAAAAATGACAGAATGATCTCTGTTCGTTTCCAAGGCAAACCATTCAATATCACACTAATCCAAGTCTATGCCCCAACCAGTAATGCTGAAGAAGCTGAAGTTTGACGATTCTATGAAGACCTACAAGACCTTTTAGAACTAACACCCAAAAAAGATGTCCTTTTCATTATAGGGGACTGGAATGCAAAAGGAGGAAGTCAAGAAACACCTGGAGTAACAGGAAAATTTGGCCTTGGAATATGGAATAAGCAGGGCAAAGACTAATAAGAGTTTTGCCAAGAAAATGCACTGGTCATAGCAAACACCCTCTTCCAACAACACAAGAGAAGACTCTACACATGGACATCACCAGATGGTCAACACCGAAATCAGATTGACTATATTCTTTGCAGCCAAAGATGGAGAAACTCTATACAGTCAACAAAAACAAGACCAGGAGCTGACTGTGGCTCAGATCATGAACTCCTTATTGCCAAATTCAGACCTAAATTGAAGAAAGTAGGGAAAACCACTAGACTATTCAGGTATGACCTAAATCAAATCCCTTATGATTATACAGTGGAAGTGAGAAATAGATTTAAGGGACTAGATCTGATAGACAAGAGTGCCTGGTGAACTATGGAATGAGGTTCGTGACATTGTACAGGAGACAGGGATCAAGACCATCCCCATGGAAAAGAAATGCAAAAAAGCAAAATAGCTGTTTGGGAGGCCTTACAAATAGCTGTGAAAAGAAGAGAAGCGAAAAGCAAAGGAGAAAAAGAATGATATAAGAATCTGTTTTTAATTAATGATGTCCAATGGAAGTTTCTCCTACAATAGAAATATTCTCTGTGATATGCAATGCAGTAAGCACAAAACAGTTGCTTAATTATTGTTGGTGAAATAATTAAATACATAGCGATATTTAAAAATTATGGAATTAAATAAACTACAGGAAACGGTAGGATTTTCACATTTTAAAACACAGGTGCAAGAATTTGAGCTGTAATATAGCATCATATTGGTATAAAATATAGCCATTTGTATCAAAGGCTCATTGTTTCAAAAGTTGAGGAAGCTCCTATCATTTTGTAAAGCTATACTTCTTAAAATGTTCTTCATTATATTGGATTGAAATGTCATTTTCCATATCCAACACACCTTGATAGGAGTCCAGAATAGCAAAAAAATACATTCAGTGCAGTTTTTCCATCAAATATACCAAAGACAAACTGAGAGAAAATGAAAATGTTTATCTAACTTAACCAAATCTTTTCAAGTTAAATATGAGACTTTAGAACAAACTATTGTTAGCTGCAAAAAAAGTATATAACAGCCCTAAGAAATGTAATATTTGTATATATATGCAATATATACATATATCCCCAATCTTTAAATTAAATGTTAAACTCAACATCACCTGACCAAAACCGTATAATTTATATGCAAAACGTTTGGCTCACTGTGAAACCAGTATAATTTACTCACACCAATAAAAGTAATTGCTGAAAAGAAAGATTTATTACTCAGTCAATCCAATATATTATAAACACAAACCAATATACAGTGGCAATCAATTTATTATACTATATAAAGCATTTAATGTGGAAACCAATTTATAATAAACCAAAGACAGTGCTGACCACATTTTAAAAAAGCTTGATATAATATTCACATAAATTCCACACAAAAAATTGAAACTTGACTTTATAGATATCTCAGAAACACTGCTCTTTTTTTTTTTTTAGTGTCAACTTTCAAGATAGTCAAATATTTGTAAAAACTAGGTTTCTTTTATTCCCATTGTGACTATGAAAGAAAGGAATTATTAACAAAACAGAGGTAGATTCTCCTTTAAAAGCTTAGAATTCTTCAAATCTGGTTAAGTAGTGGAATGCACCATGAAATAGCAGCTGCAGAAGCACATTTTTGCTGACTTCGGTTTTATTTAAAGAAACAATTTAGCAGGACGGATTTTGCAAACAGTAACACATTTCTCCAATTCATATTTTAGATTTGCTGTAGCCAAAGGATCACTTGCCAGAGTAATAAAGCCTCTGTAACTTGGAATGGGTAGGTGTTTCTAAAACATTTCAATTATTCTCTAGATGATTCTGAGAGATATGTGTCAAATGAATTTTAGGTATGCAAAATGAAACACTTAGAGGCAGTTGCAATGTCCTTTCTCATGAAATCCCATCTCTTCTGTCCTTACACATGAATAAATATGTGCAAAGCTTTCTACGGATTAACAAGTAGGGAAGGAAAAAAAAGGCAGGGAAATTTTAGGGGACAGCTTTCCAAATTCATTTCAGTGCAATTCAACTGACTCAGATTCATTAAGGTGTGTTCATTTTACTGCCAATGAGACAAGTAAAAATAATAATCCTAGTCATCATGGTGGCAAGTTATTGATCCCAAGTATCTTTCAGGATTTCTTCCAAAATTAATGACAAGAGCAGTTACTCTCAAGCCTGTGAGCACAGATTATGCAGAACTAACTTTAATTTTAAGGTGTTCAATTTCTATCCAATATGGGTTATATTTTAAAATTAAAATCATCTATGATTATAGGTTATCTGCAATTTACCTGGTGACACAACCAGATACTTCCTTTTAAAGTGATAATTTATTTTATAAAAGGAAGTTTCTCACTGTTCCTTAATAAAAGCTTATTAAACCAGTTAAATAAGGAAGACATTAGATTGAAGTGATTAGATTGAAGTGGTTCTAATGCCATGGTGATCTGTAGAAGAAAATCAGAATCTGAGCTGAAGGTTGTCTCAAAGTTACAAATTTGAAACTTAAGTGCAACCAGTAACATACAGTCAACTAGAATTTAACCTATAGCCAATTAATAGTTTTCTTACTTTGTTTGTTTCTGCCTTCTTTATATAAAAGTCTTTTTGCACTCCCCACCCACCCACAGACAGCTCCTATCTTCAGCCTTCCTAACCACTTTCAGTGTGGAGATGTCCAGTTGGAATAAAGTTGCTCAAATAAAATTAAAAAATATTAATATGCTTCAGTTTATCTTTTAACAGGCTTTACTTTTATAAACTCAGTGTAAAATAGTTTTATACAGCTTCTCAACAGGTAAAAGTATCTGTCTTCAATGCAGGAGATGCAGGTTCCATCCCTAGGTGGGGAAGATACCCTGGAGGAGTTAATGACAATCCACTCCAGTATTCTTGCTGAAATATCCCATGGACAAAGGACCCTGGTAAGCTATAGTCCTAAGGGTCACAAAGAGTCAGACAGTACTGAGCACACACTGGATACAACTTCTCAACCTATCAAAACCCTGATTACTTTTTTCTAGTCCTGAATTTTATTTTATTTCTCATGTCTACCATTTCTTGCTATAAAGTAAGATTTGGAAATGATACTGAGAAGGACCCAGTGGGACTCCTGGGAGCAAAAGCTTTTCTGTTTCCCCTATTTCTTGACCACTGGAAATACATTTTATTCACCCTCCAAGACCTTCCCTGAGTTCCAAAGCAGTTGGTTCAAACAGTTGCTATTAGGGAAGGGAGGGGATTCAGAGACAAGGGAGGAACAGTCAAGAGAAACAATAGTGCAACCTTAGGGCAAGGTCCTGGTTCCCCTGAAGAGATATACATAACAATATCTTTTTTTTTTTTTTGAAAGAAATCATATTTTAATAATATTGTAGACACGGAATCTGAAATTAATCAGACAAGTATTTTTTTGCTGATACTGAAGTCCCCACCTGGTGGGAGAAGTTAGGGGTATACTGCCCACCAGCAAATAGACCCCCAGACTAGTTGACAACCCTGACTCCCACTTATTTCACGGGTAGCCAATCAGAAATATGTCTATGAGCTGATTATGCCCTCTTTGTACATTACTATAAAAGGTATCACTATACCTTTCAGGTCGGGAGGAAATTAATTTGTTGTCTGGATACAGAGGCAGAATACAGCTTCAAAAAGAGTACCCCAGAGCTCAAGTGCATCCTTTAATATACAGTTCAGTTCAGTCGCTCAGTCGTGTCCGACTCTTTGCCACCCCAGGAATCGCAGCACGCCAGGCTTCCCTGTCCATCACCAACTCCCGGAGTTCACTCAGACTCATGTCCATCGAGTCAGTGATGCCATCCAGCCATCTCATCCTCTGTCGTCCCCTTCTCCTGCCCCCAACCCCTCCCAGCATCAGAGTCTTTTCCAATGAGTCAACGCTTTGCATGAGGTGGCCAAAGTACTGGAGTTTCAGCTTTAACATCATTCCTTCCAAAGAACACCTAGGACTGATCTCCTTTAGAATGGACTAGTTGGATCTCCTTCCAGTCCAAGGGACTCTCAAGAGTCTTCTCCAACACCACAGTTCAAAAGCATCAATTCTTCGGCGCTCAGCCTTCTTCACAGTCCAACTCTCACATCCAAACATGACCACAGGAAAAACCATAGCCTTGACTAGACGGACCTTTGTTGACAAAGTAATGTCTCTGCCTTTGAATATGCTATCTAGGGTGGTCATAACTTTTCTTCCAAGGAGTAAGCGTCTTTTAATTTCATGGCTGCAATCACCATCTGCAGTGATTTTGGAGCCCCCCAAAATAAAGTCTGACACTGTTTCCACTGTTTCCCCATCTATTTGCCATGAAGTGATGGGACCAGATGCCATGATCTTCGTTTTCTGAATGTTGAGCTTTAAGTCAACTTTTTCACTCTCCTCTTTCACTTTCATCAAGAGGCTTTTGAGTTCCTCTTCACTTTCTGCCATAAGGGTGGTGTCATCTGCATATCTGAGGTTATTGATATCTCTCCCAGCAATCTTGATTCCAGCTTGTGCTTCTTCCAGCCCAGCGTTTCTCATGATGTACTCTGCATATAAGTTAAATAAACAGGGTGACAATATTCAGCCTTGACGTACTCCTTTTCCTATTTGGAACCAGTCTGTTGTTCCATGTCCAGTTCTAACTGTTGCTTCCTGACCTGCATATAGATTTCTCAAGAGGCAGGTCAGGTCGTCTGGTATTCCCATCTCTTTCAGAATTTTCCACAGTTTATTGTGATCCACACAGTCAAAGACTTTGGCATAGTCAATAAAGCAGAAATAGATATTTTTCTGAAACTCTCTTGCTTTTTCCATGATCCAGCGGATGTTGGCAATTTGATCTCTGATTCCTTTGCCTTTTCTAAACCAGCTTGAACAACTGGAAGTTCATGGTTCACATATTGCTGAAGCCTGGCTTGGAGAATTTTGACCATTACTTTACTAGCGTGTGAGATGAGTACAATTGTATGGTAGTTTGAGCATTCTTTGGCATTGCCTTTCTTTGGGATTGGAATGAAAACTGACCTTTTCTAGTCCTGTGGCCACTGCTGAGTTTTCCAAATTTGCTGGCATATTGAATGCAGCACTTTCACAGCATCATCTTTCAGGATTTGAAATAGCTCAACTGGAATCCCATCACTTCTACTAGCTTTGTTGTTAGTGATGCTTTCTAAGGCCCAATTGACTTCACATTCCAGGATGTCTGGCTCTAGGTCAGTGATCACACCATCGTGATGATCTGGGTCGTGAAGATCGTTTTTGTACAGTTCTTCTGTGTATTCTCACCATCTCTTCTTAATATCTTCTGCTTCTGTTAGGTCCATACCATTTCTGTCCTTTATCGAGCCCATCTTTGCATGAAATGTTCCCTTGGTATCTCTAATTTTCTTGAAGAGATCTCTAGTCTCCCATTCTGTTGTTTTCCTCTCTTTCTTTGCACTGATTGCTGAAGAAGGCTTTCTTATCTCTTCTTGCTATTCTTTGGAACTCTGCATTCAGATGCTTATATCTTTCCTTTTCTCCTTTGCGTTTCACTTCTCTTCTTTTCACAGCTATTTGTAAGGCCTCCCCAGACAGCCATTTTGCTTTTATGCATTTCTCTTCCATGGGGATGGTCTTGATCTCTGTCTCCTGTACAGTGTCACGAACCTCATTCCGTAGTTCATCAGGCACTCTATCTGTCAGATTTAGGCCCTTAAATCTGTTTCTCACTTCCACTGTATAATCATAAGGGATTTGATTTAGGTCATACCTGAATGGTCTAGTGGTTTTCCCTACTTTCTTCAATTTAAGTCTGAATTTGGCAATAAGGAGTTCATGATCGGAGCCACAGTCAGCTCCTGGTCTTGTTTTTGTTGACTGTATAGAGCTTCTCCATCTTTGGCTGCAAGGAATATAATCAATCTGATTTTGGTGTTGACCATATGGTGATGTCCATGTGTAGAGTCTTTTCTTATGTTGTTGGAAAAGGGTGTTTGCTATGACCAGTGAATTTTCTTGGCAAAACTGTATTAGTCTTTCCCCTGCTTCATTCCGTATTCCAAGGCCAAATTTGCCTGTTACTCCAGGTGTTTCTTGACTTCCTACTTTTGCATTCCAGTCCCCTATAATGAAAAGGACATCTCTTTTGGGTGTTAGTTCTAAAAGGTCTTGTTAGGATGTGTAAACTGAGGTCTGGGAGTAATAAATTGCTTAGCCTATCTCTGTCTAGCTATGGGGCATCTTTTCCCACTATGACAAAATGTATATATTGTAATTCAAAAGTAGATAGTATCTTTGAACTCTGCCAGACACCTTGCTAAGAATTTCATATTCAGTATCTCATTTAATAAAAAACAACAGCTCTATGAATTGTTACATTATTTTTGCAGTCATTTTAAATAAAGAAGTCTTTTTAGCCCATAATTTTATTAGCTGATTAAAAGTCCATCATAATTATAATAGTAATTTGGTTATTCAGGATCTGTAAATTTTCCCTTCATTTATGCTGATCTGGGTGTGAACAGAGGAAACAGAAATTTATGATTTGGCATAGATTCCAGTCTAGACCAATATTTCTTCATCCTTCCAACTACACTACATCATTTCCCAATTTTAGGTCCACTGCTTCATTAGGGAAAATAAATACATACACATGAATAAGCAAATAGGAGCAAAGTCAAGAACACACACACACACACACACACACACACGAGAATTAACTTAAATATTGACTTCCAGGAGTATTACAACATTAAAGTGGTGATAAAGATAGCCTGCTAGGTTCCTATGTCCATGGAATTTCCCAGGCAAGAATTCTGGAGTGGCTTGCCATTTCCCTCTCCAGGAGATCTTCCTGACCCAAAGATCAAATCTATATCTTCTACTTGGCAGGCTGAACTACCTGGGAAGCTAGCGTAGTTTATCCTTTTAAATCTTCATATTGTCATTTCAGGTATTTTCACAATCATTTCACAATTTTTTTTTTTTTACCTTCTATATGACAAAATGGCAGATATTTTCTTTGTCTTATCATCATGTCCCTAACGTATCATGGTACTTTGCAAGTATGAGATGTGTAAATATATGTTTGTGAAGGTAATATAACATTTGGATGTCTTAGTCTTTTTAGACTGCTATAACAAAATACTACAGATAGAGAGATTGTGTTCTTATAGTTCTGAAGCAGTGGAATTTCAAAATCAGGGTGCTAACATGCTCAGCTTCTGATGAGGACCCCCTTCTGGCTAGCAGACTGTCAATTTCTCCCTATGTATGCACAAGATGTAGTGAGTTAGAGAAGTCTGTGAGGTCTCTCTGAGAAGAACACTAACTCCATTTAAAAGGGCTCAATCTTTATAAACTAATCACCTCCCAAAGGTCCCACCTCCTAATAGCATCCCCATTGGGAGTTAGGAGGAAATATATGAATTTAGGGAAATACATATTCAGACCAGAGCAGTTGGAAGCACATTTTATTGTAGGATTTGATTGGGTATTTAAAAGGAAGCTGTCTAATAAGACTAGTCTCAACTTTCCCATGTCTTACAGTCTTACATTTTACCTTCTTTAATATTCATTTCAAGTATTTAGCTCTTTCTCTCTCTCTCTTCTTTTTTTTTTTTGGCTTCACTGCATTACATGTAGAGCTTAGGGACTGAACCTGAGTTCCATGTATTGGAAACATGGAGTCTTAACCAGTGGACCACGAGGGAAGTCCCTCAAATATTTCTAATGGGGCAAAGACTGAACATAAAAGGAAAAATAAGATAGGTTTGAGTGGATTTATTTGAAAATTAACTAAATTATCTGATTAGTAAGGGATAGATAGTGTGAAATGAGAAAAGTCAGCCAAATTTAAAAGATGAAGGGGCATATTGTCAGGGTCAGCAGTATTCATTACCTTTTAAAAATGATTGACTATTGAATTATGAATTCCCCATCATGTCATGTTTCAGAAAATGGGATAACTATCTTCAGGATAATTAATTTATTTCTTCTTTTTAAATTATTCATTCATTTAATTAATAAATAATTATATGACACCAAACATTTATCAGATATCAGGTTGTTTTTCAGGTGTTAAATCGCGTTGTGACCACATGTACTGTAGTATGCCAGGTTTCTCTGTCCTTCTTCATCTTCTGGAGTTTGCCCAAACACTTGCCTACTGAGTTGGTCATGCTATCCAACCATCTCGTCTTCTGTCTTACCTTTTCCCTCCTGCCTTCAATTTTTCCCAGCATCAGGATCTTTTCCCAGTGAGTCAGTTCTTTACATCAGGTGGCCAAACTATTGGAACTTCAGCTTCAGCATAAGTCCTTCTAATGAATATTCAGGGTTTATTTCCTTTAGGGTGGACTGGTTTGATCTCCTTGAAGATCAAGGGACCCTCAAAAGTCTTCTTCAGCACCACAGTATGAAAGAATCAGTTCTTCAAGACTCACCCTTCTTTATAGTCTAGCTTTCACATCTGTGCATGACTACAAAACCATAGCTTTAACTATATGGACCTTTGTTGATAAAATGATGTCTCTGCTTTTTAGTATGCTGTCTAGATTGGTCATAGCTTTCCTTTCAAGGAGAGAGTGTCTTTTAATTTCATATCTGTAGTCACTGTCCATAGTAATTTTGGACACCAGGAAGGTTAAATCTGCCACTATTTCCACTTTTTTTCCCTTTTGTTTGCCATGAAATGATGTAACCAAATGCTATGATTTTAGTTAATTCTGTGTTAAATTTCAAGTCAACTTTTTTACTCTCCCAAGAGTCCCTTTTCAACATTCAAATTTCAGCAATCAGTCAGGAAAAACATGACCAGGAGCTGACTGTGACTCAGATCACAAACTTTTGTTGTTCAGTTGCTCTGTCGTTTCCAACTCTTTGTGACCCCATGAACTACAGCACTCTTTATTTCAAAATTCAGGCTTAAATGAAGAAAATAGAGAAAGGCACTAGGCCATTCAATTATGACCTAAATCAAATCCCTTATGATTATACAGTGGAGTGATGAATATATCAAGGGATTACCATACATGGTAGACAGAATGCCTGAGGACAGAGGACAGAGGTTTGTAACACTGTACATGAGATGGTGACCAAAAGCATCCCAATATGGGGTCAGATTTATTCTTCCCTGTTATAGTTCCAGAAACCCCGCATGCTAAGATCAGCAGATACTCACGTCCTTCAGTTACATTAATAGATTGCTATGCAATAATAAGGTAGTTTAAAAACACTCTGGCTGGGGAGGAGCCAAGATGGCGGAGGAGTAGGACGGGGAGAACACTTTCTCCCCCACAAATTCATCAAAAGAGCATTTAAACGTCGAGTAAATTCCACAAAACAACTTCTGAATGCCGGCAGAGGACATCAGGCACCCAGAAAAGCAGCCCAACTCTTCGAAAGGAGAGAGAAGAAATACAGCTCCATCCACCAGAACATCAACACAAGCTTCCCTAACCAGGAAACCTTGACAAGCCACCTGTACAAACCCACACACAGCGAGGAAACGCCACAATAAAGAGAACTCCACAAACTGCCAGAATACAGAAAGGACACCCCAAACTCAGCAATTTAAACAAGATGAAGAGACAGAGGAATAGCCAGCAGATAAAGGAACAGGATAAATGCCCACCAAACCAAACAAAAGAGGAAGAGATAGGGAATCTACCTGATAAAGAATTCCGAATAATGATAGTGAAATTGATCCAAAATCTTGAAATTAAAATGGAATCACAGATAAATAGCCTGGAGGCAAGGATTGAGAAGATGCAAGAAAGGTTTAACAAGGACTTAGAAGAAATAAAAAAGAGTCAATATATAATGAATAATGCAATAAGTGAAATTAAAAACACTCTGGAGGCAACAAATAGTAGAATAACAGAGGCAGAAGATAGGATTAGTGAATTAGAAGATAGAATGGTAGAAATAAATGAATCAGAGAGGATAAAAGAAAAACGAATTAAAAGAAATGAGGACAATCTCAGAGACCTCCAGGACAATATTAAACGCTACAACATTCGAATCATAGGGGTCCCAGAAGAAGAAGACAAAAAGAAAGACCATGAGAAAATACTTGAGGAGATAATAGTTGAAAACTTCCCTAAAATGGGGAAGGAAATAATCACCCAAGTCCAAGAAACCCAGAGAGTCCCAAACAGGATAAACCCAAGGAGAAACACCCCAAGACACATAGTAATCAAATTAACAAAGATCAAACACAAAGAACAAATATTAAAAGCAGCAAGGGAAAAACAACAAATAACACACAAGGGAATTCCCATAAGGATAACAGCTGATCTTTCAATAGAAACTCTTCAAGCCAGGAGGGAATGGCAAGACATACTTAAAATGATGAAAGAAAATAACCTACAGCCCAGATTATTGTACCCAGCAAGGATCTCATTCAAGTATGAAGGAGAAATCAAAAGCTTTTCAGACAAGCAAAAGCTGAGAGAATTCTGCACCACCAAACCAGGTCTCCAACAAATACTAAAGGATATTCTCTAGACAGGAAACACAAAAATTGTGTATAAATTCGAACCCAAAACAATAAAGTAAATGGCAACGGGATCATACTTATCAGTAATTACCTTAAATGTAAATGGGTTGAATGCCCCAACCAAAAGACAAAGACTGGCTGAATGGATACAAAAACAAGACCCCTGCATATGTTGTCTACAAGAGACCCACCTCAAAACAGGGGACACATACAGACTGAAAGTGAAGGGCTGGAAAAAGATTTTCCATGCGAATAGGGACCAAAAGAAAGCAGGAGTAGCAATACTCATATCAGATAAAATAGACTTTAAAACAAAGACTGTGAAAAGAGACAAAGATGGTCACTACATAATGATCAAAGGATCAATCCAAGAAGAAGATATAACAATTATAAATATATATGCACCCAACACGGGAGCACCGCAATATGTAAGACAAATGCTAACAAGTATGAAAGAAGAAATTAACAATAACACAATAATAGTGGGAGACTTTAATACCCCACTCACACCTATGGATAGATCAACTAAACAGAAAATTAACAAGGAAACACAAACTTTAAACGATACAATAGACCAGTTAGACCTAATTGATATCTATAGGACATTTCATCCCAAAACAATGAATTTCACCTTCTTCTCAAGCGCACATGGAACCTTCTCCAGGATAGATCACATCCTGGGCCATAAAGCTAGCCTTGGTAAATTCAAAAAAATAGAAATCATTCCAAGCATCTTTCCTGACCACAATGCAGTAAGATTAGATCTCAATTACAGGAGAAAAACTATTAAAAAATCCAACATATGGAGGCTGAACAACACGCTGCTGAATAACCAACAAATCACAGAAGAAATCAAAAAAGAAATCAAAATTTGCATAGAAACGAATGAAAATGAAAACACAACAACCCAAAACCTGTGGGACACGGTAAAAGCAGTCCTAAGGGGAAAGTTCATAGCAATACAGGCACACCTCAAGAAACAAGAAAAAAGTCAAATAAATGACCTAACTCTACACCTAAAGCAACTAGAAAAGGAAGAAATGAAGAACCCCAGGGTTAGTAGAAGGAAAGAAATCTTAAAAATTAGAGCAGAAATAAATGCAAAAGAAACAAAAGAGACCATAGCAAAAATCAACAAAACCAAAAGCTGGTTCTTTGAAAGGATAAATAAAATTGACAAACCATTAGCCAGACTCATCAAGAAACAAAGGGAGAAAAATCAAATCAATAAAATTAGAAAGGAAAATGGAGAGATCACAACAGACAACACAGAAATACAAAGGATCATAAGAGACTACTATCAACAATTATATGCCAATAAAATGGACAACGAGGAAGAAATGGACAAATTCTTAGAAAAGTACAACTTTCCAAAACTCGATCAGGAAGAAATAGAAAATCTTAACAGACCCATCACAAGCACGGAAATTGAAACTGTAATCAAAAATCTTCCAGCAAACAAAAGCCCAGGTCCAGACGGCTTCACAGCTGAATTCTACCAAAAATTTAGAGAAGAGCTAACACCTATCCTGCTCAAACTCTTCCAGAAAATTGCAGAGGATGGTAAACTTCCAAACTCATTCTATGAGGCCACCATCACCCTAATACCAAAACCTGACAAAGATCCCACAAAAAAAGAAAACTACAGGCCAATATCACTGATGAACATAGATGCAAAAATCCTTAACAAAATTCTAGCAATCAGAATCCAACAACACATTAAAAAGATCATACACCATGACCAAGTGGGCTTTATCCCAGGGATGCAAGGATTCTTCAATATCCGCAAATCAATCAATGTAATACACCACATTAACAAATTGAAAAATAAAAACCATATGATTATCTCAATAGATGCAGAGAAAGCCTTTGACAAAATTCAACATCCATTTATGATAAAAACTCTCCAGAAAGCAGGAATAGAAGGAACATACCTCAACATAATCAAAGCTATATATGACAAACCCACAGCAAACATTATCCTCAATGGTGAAAAATTGAAAGCATTTCCTCTGAAGTCAGGAACAAGACAAGGGTGCCCACTTTCACCATTACTATTCAACATAGTTTTGGAAGTTTTGGCCACAGCAATCAGAGCAGAAAAAGAAATAAAAGGAATCCAAATTGGAAAAGAAGAAGTAAAGCTCTCACTGTTTGCAGATGACATGATCCTCTACATAGAAAACCCTAAAGACTCCACCAGAAAATTACTAGAACTAATCAATGACTATAGTAAAGTTGCAGGATATAAAATCAACACACAGAAATCCCTTGCATTCCTATACACTAATAATGAGAAAACAGAAAGAGAAATTAAGGAAACAATTCCATTCACCATTGCAACGGAAAGAATAAAATACTTAGGAATATATCTACCTAAAGAAACTAAAGACCTATATATAGAAAACTATAAAACACTGGTGAAAGAAATCAAAGAGGACACTAACAGATGGAGAAATATACCATGTTCATGGATTGGAAGAATCAATGTAGTGAAAATGAGTATACTACCCAAAGCAATCTATAGATTTAATGCAATCCCTATCAAGCTACCAACAGCATTCTTCACAGAGCTAGAACAAATAATTTCACAATTTGTATGGAAAAACAAAAAACCTCGAATAGCCAAAGCGATCTTGAGAAAGAAGAATGGAACGGGAGGAATCAACCTACCTGACTTCAGGCTCTACTACAAAGCCACAGTTATCAAGACAGTATGGTACTGGCACAAAGACAGAAATATAGATCAATGGAACAAAATAGAAAGCCCAGAGATAAATCCACGCACATATGGACACCTTATCTTCGACAAAGGAGGCAAGAATATACAATGGATTAAAGACAATCTCTTTAACAAGTGGTGCTGGGAACTCTGGTCAACCACTTGTAAAAGAATGAAACTAGAACACTTTCTAACACCATACACAAAAATAAACTCAAAATGGATTAAAGATCTAAACATAAGACCAGAAACTATAAAACTCCTAGAGGAGAACATAGGCAAAACACTCTCTGACATACATCACAGCAGGATCCTCTATGACCCACCTCCCAGAATATTGGAAATAAAAGCAAAAATAAACAAATGGGACCTAATTAACCTTAAAAGCTTCTGCACATCAAAGGAAACTATTAGCAAGGTGAAAAGACAGCCTTCAGAATGGGAGAAGATAATAGCAAATGAAGCAACTGACAAACAACTAATCTCGAGAATATACAAGCAACTCCTACAGCTCAACTCCAGAAAAATAAATGACCCAATCAAAAAATGGGCCAAAGAACTAAATAGACATTTCTCCAAAGAAGACATACAGATGGCTCACAAACACATGAAAAGATGCTCAACATCACTCATTATCAGAGAAATGCAAATCAAAACCACTATGAGGTACCATTTCACACCAGTCAGAATGGCTGCAATCCAAAAGTCTACAAGTAATAAATGCTGGAGAGGGTGTGGAGAAAAGGGAACCCTCTTACACTGTTGGTGGGAATGCAAACTAGTACAGCCACTATGGAGAACAGTGTGGAGATTCCTTAAAAAACTGGAAATAGACATACCTTATGATCCAGCAATCCCACTGCTGGGCATACACACTGAGAAAACCAGAAGGGAAAGAGACACGAGTACCCCAATGTTCATCGCAGCACTGTTTATAATAGCCAGGACATGGAAGCAACCTAGATGTCCATCAGCAGATGAATGGATAAGCAAGCTGTGGTACATATACACAATGGAGTATTATTCAGCCATTAAAAAGAATACATTTGAATCAGTTCTAATGAGGTGGATGAAACTGGAGCCTATTATACAGAGTGAAGTAAGCCAGAAAGAAAAACACCAATACAGTATACTAACGCATATATATGGAATTTAGAAAGATGGTAACAATAACCCTGTGTACGAGACAGCAAAAGAGACACTGATGTATAGAACAGTCTTATGGACTCTGTGGGAGAGGGAGAGGGTGGGAAGATTTGGGAGAATGGCATTGAAACATGTAAAATATCATGTATGAAATGAGTTGCCAGTCCAGGTCCGATGCACGATACTGGATGCTTGGGGCTGGTGCACTGGGACGACCCAGAGGGATGGAATGGGGAGGGAGGAGGGAGGAGGGTTCAGGATGGGGAACACATGTAAACCTGTGGCGGAAATTTATTTTTTTAAATTAAAAAAAAAAAAATAAATAAATAAATAAATAAATAAATAAAATGGATTAGTACATTTGAATCTCCACATCCATGCATGGGAATCCAAAGATACAGAAGGCCTACCAGTACCTATGATGTTATTGTTAAAGAGTAAAAAATTAAAAGAATTATTTTCAGTATTATAAAGAATTACAGATATTAGCTGCTGTAAAAGACAGAAGAAAAGGAAAAGAAAGTAGCTTGAATGGGTCATTGAAGGTGTATTTGATCTCCTTTTGCCCCTATCTTTTCTTCACCTTAAACTTATCTCTCCCTTTCATTCTCAAATGGTTTGCTTTTTAGGTCTTGTCTGGGCTTTGTATGCTATAGAAGCTGAAGAAAATATTAGCTGAAAATCACTAGTTCTGGTACAATTTTATTCCAAAGTAAGATGATGTTGTTATCTGAGAATTTGAGTTGGAAATCCATAATTTGTGGCTGTGCCCTTCCCCAGCTGGACCCAGAAAAGCCTTCTCTGGGAACTCCAAATCATGAGCAAAAAGCAATTTACACAGAAGAATTCTTCTCTCTAAAGAATTTGGCATTGGGGAGTGATTTATTGCAGCTTAGCTGTGTTTGTAACAATCTTAAGAGTGCTTTACATACACGTCTACATTTACAAACTTGGATTTACTTTATAATTAATTCCTCACAATTAAATATTTTATTGCATCACATCATGGCAAATAGATGCAGAAACAATGGAAACCGTGACAAACTTTATTTTCTTGGGCTCCAAAATCACTGCAGAGGGTGCTGCAGCCATGAAGTTAAAAGACACGTGCTCCTTGGAAGAAAACCTATGACTAAGCTAGAGAGCATATTAAAAAGCAGAGACATTACTTTGATGACAAAGGTCTGTCTAGTCAAAGCTATGATTTTCCAGTGGTCATGTATGGATGTGAGAGTTGCACCATAAAGAAAGCTGAACACTGAAGAATTGATGCTTTCGAACTGTGGTGTTGGAGAAGACTCTTGCTGTCCCTTGGACATCAAGGGGATCCAATCATTGGAAAGACTGATGCTGAAGCTGAAGCTCCAATACTTTGGCCATTTGATGTGAAGAAATGACTCATTTGAAAAGACTCTGATGCTGAGAAAGATTGAAGGCAGGAGGAGAAGGGGATGACAGAGGATGAGATAGTTGGATGGCATCACCAACTCAATGGACATGAGTTTGAGCAAGCTCTGGAAGTTGGTGATGGACAGGAAGGCCTGATGTGCTGCAGTCCATGGGGTCACAAAGATTCAGACACAACTGAGTGATTGAACTGAACTGAACTGACTCCCACTGAACAGATTGCTTATTTTATATTCTCCCATATTGTCTATGTAAACAAATTGAAAATACTAATGTTTTAAAATCTAGCATAGAAATAATAGTTAATTTTTATAAGTCTGATCAATTGTTGAGGCATTGTTGTAAAGCAGTAGTATCAGAGAGACAAGCCATTATAAAATAAATTTCACATCCATTAACTTTCAATTGATATCTGCTATTAAGCCAAGGAGAATAGTAGAAAAGTGAAAAGGAACTAATAATTATTCAGTATTAAAATTCAGCTAACCACTAAAAGTAGAAATGATATGTCACCAATAATGTATAATAAAAATTTCTGTATTTAAAATAACAGTGAAGACTTACTGAGAGCTTATTATATGCCAGGTACTGTTTCAAATAGTAACATATCTAATATGAACTAATTTACTAATGCTCATAATAACTCTAAGAATTTGATTAAAAAAAAAAAAAAATGAGACACAAGAAATAAGTAGCTTGCCTAAGATCACACAGCTAGTACTGATGGAGTTAAGAATCATACCCAGGATGCATTATTACACATACCCTTCCATTAACTCTTATTTTTCCCTGCTTCATACTGACTCATATCTGTACACACACACACACACACACACACAAGGTAAAATAATTTATATTTTTGCCTTATTGGGTTTCTAGCCCCAGAAAAATGTGTCATAATGTAAAAGAATTTCTTCTAAGAAATGAGAGCATATTGAGGTCTTTTCAGATGTTTTCTTGTCTACTTCAAAAAAATAAAATGTGATTTCATTGAAGACATTGCAAGAATTATAAACCCAAACTGTTTTGAAAGTCAAGAAGAATAAAAGACTCTGCTAGTCCAGAGTAACCATCATCTTACTATGAAAATGATGCTTTAAGATTCCTATTTCAAGTGATGGAACTGGAAAAAAAACTCTTTAAAAAAATCTAAAATTAAAAATAACTCTTTCAATTAAATATGGATAACCTTAATAAAAAGTAATAATGAAAGTTTGTTGTCAAAAAAACTGTTTTGTTATACAATGAAAGATGTAGGCAAGTTTGTGTTTGTTATGTGGCGTTGACCTAGTGAAGACTTATATTTGTCCTTAAATATATATGAAAAGCATACTAGCATGCAAATTCTTTTAGGAAATGGATTGCAGTCATGTGATGAAAAAAGAAATAAAACGTGTTTTAAGCAGCTTTACATGCATTTTAAAATTTCTTGATTTTCATTTTTATTACCCAAGTCATTACAAGCCTGTATCTACTATAAGTTAGCAAGAAAATCAGTTGATTCTTTTATATCCCTTTCCTGATAGCACAATGAAATTAAAGCAGTATGTTTTGACACATTTATTAACAAGATCAAAGTACATTTTCCTTTAATTATATTTAGTTAATGGCCTTGACAGTTTGTAGAATTATTGGTTTATTCAAATGGGGAAGACAGATAGCATTGATATATATTTTTATAAAATAATATATATATATGATATATAAAAGTATGCTAATAAAAGGTGTGCATAAGTAGAAAGAGTGCTTTCCTCAGGTTTTAATACATTTAAAAGGCTGTCAAAATATTTTGCTTTCTGATTTTTAGATTAAATAATCTTCTATATCTATCTCTCTATGTGCATTAAAGCTCTTTAGAACAGTCTTAAACATAAAAGTCTTAGTCTCAAAGATCTCCTAATATGAATTAATTTCTTATGCTTAGTAGAGTTTACAATTTTTTTAAAGGATTACAGCATTTTTGGAACTTCTGTATACCAATATAGAAAATTTACTAACCTAAAATCAAAGATATTATTTAAATTTCTTATTTTTCATCACCACCACTGTCATCATTATGATTATTTTTGTGATAACCATCAACCACCACCCATTTCATCTTTTATTACAGCTGCTTTTATTTAAGAGCACTACATATTTCTTTCTCCAAACACTTACCCTTCATAAACATATGTGTCCAAGTGATTAATATTGGTTTGTCTCACCAAAAGCTGCCTGCTCCTTTCCTTTATGTATTTTAAGAAAAGGATTTTGATTCATTCCTCTTCTTCATGTTCACCTCTATCTTTTTTGACTCTCATTTTCATCCTCTCAATTTCTTTCACTCCTTGTTTCCTTCATTTTACAACAATTATGAATGACAAAGTCCCTCCAAAAACTTCAGTCTAGTAAAAGAGACAGACAAGTCAACAGGCTACAATAGTACAACCTGCCAAATTTTAGGTAAGTATGATACTGTGAAAATCTATAAGGAACCTATATCAGTCTTGCATGTAAGTTCTAGAAGGTCTTATAGGTCTTCATGGAACCATCCGACTTCAGTATTACTGGTTGGGGCATATGGATCATTATGATAGTGAATGGCTTGCCTTGTAAACAGAGGTTATTCTGTCATTTTTGAGATTGCATCCAAGTATTGCCTTTCGGATTTGTTTGTTGACTATGACGGCTACTCCATTTCTCCTAAGGAATTCTTGCCCACAGTAGTAGATATAATGGTTATCTGAGTTAACTTCACCCATTTCAGTCCATTTTAGTTAGCTGATTCCTAAAATGTTGATGTTCACTCTTGCCATCTCCTGTTTGACCACTTCCAATTTGCCTTGATTCTTGGACCTAACATTCCAGGTTCCTATGCAATATTGCTCTTTACAGCATCAGACTTTACTTCCATCACCGGTCACATTCACAACTGGGTGTTGGTTTTGCTTTTGCTCCATCTCTTCCTTTTTTCTGGAGTTATTTCTCCACTGATCTCCAGTAGCATATTGGGCACCTACCAACCTGGGTGTTCATCTTTCAGTGTCCTATCTTTTTGCCTTTTCATACTGTTCATGGGGTACTCAAGGAAGGAATTTAAGGTTTTGTCAGAACTCTCAAGCATGACCCATTTGTCTTAGGTGGCCTCAAATGACATGGCTCATAGTTTCATTGAGTTAGACAAGGCTATGGTCCGTGTGATCAGATTGATTAGTTTTCTGTGAGTGTGGTTTTCAGTCTGTCTGCCCTCTGATGGAGAAGCATAAGAGTCTTATGGCCGCTTCCTGATGGGAGAGACTGACTGAGAAGAAAACTGGGTCTTGTTCTGATGGGTGGGGCCATGATCAGTAAATCTTTAATCCTATTTTCTGTTGATAGGGAGGGCTATGTTCCCTCCCTGTTATTTGACCTGAGGCCAAACTATGCTGGAGGTAATGAAAATAATGGGACCTCCTTCAAAAGGTCCCATGCAAACACTGATGCACTCAGTGCCCTCAACCTTACAGCAGGCTACTTACTGCCAACCCACACCTTTGCCAGAGACTCCTGGACCCTCACAGGCAAGTCTAGGTCAGTCTCTTGTGGGGTCAATCACTGCTCCTTTCTCCTGAGTCCTCATCCACACAAAATTTTGTTTGTGCCCTCCAAGAGTCTGCTTCCCAGTCCTGTGTAAGTTCTGGCAGCTCTATGGTGGGGTCAGTGGAGACCTCCTACAAGAGGGCTTATGCCATACCTAGGTCTACTGCACCTAGAGCCCCTATAACAACAAACTGTGGAAAATTCTTAAAGAGATGGGAATAACAGACCACCTGACCTGCCTCCTGAGAAATCTGTATGCAGGTCAGAAAGCAACATTTAGAACTGAACATGGAACAGACTGGTTCCAAATAGGGAAAGGAGTACATCAAGCCTGTATATTGTCACCTTGCTTATTTAACACATATGAAGAGTACACCATGAGAAATGCTGGACTGAATGAAACACAAGGTGGAATCTAGATTGCCAGGATAAATGTCAATAATTTCAGATATGCAGATGACACCACACTTATGGCAGAAAGAGAAGAATAATTAAAGAGGCTCTTGATGAAAGTGAAAGAGAAGAGTGAAAAAGTTGGCTTAAAACTCAGCATTCATAAAACTAGGATCATGGCATCTGGTCCCATCACTTCATGGCAAATAAATGGGGAAACAATGGAAACAGTGAGAGACTTTATTTTGGAGGGGCTCCAAAATCACTACAGAGGGTGACTGCAGGCATGAACTTAAAAGACACATGCTCCTTGGATGAAAAGTTATGACTAACTTAGACAGCATATTAAAAAGCAGAGACATTACTTTGCCAACAAAGGTCCATCTAGTCAAGGCTATGGGTTTTCCAGTAGTCATTGATGGATGTGAGAGTTGGACTATAAAGAAAGCTGAGAGCCGAAGAATTGATCCTTTTGAACTGTGGTGTTGGAGTAGAATCCTGTGAGTCCCTTGGACTGCAAGGAGATCCAATCAGTCCATCCTAAAGGAACAGAGTCCTGAATATTCATTGGAAGGACTGATGCTGAAGTTGAAACTCCAATACTTTGGCCACATGATGAGAAGAGCTGACTTATTTGAAAAGACCCTGATGCTGGGAAAGATTGAAGGCAAGAAGAGAAGGGGATGAGAGAGGATGAGATGGTTGGATGGCATTACCAACTCAATGGACATGAGCTTGAGTATACTTCAGGAGTTGGTGATGGACAGGGCGGCCTGGCATACTGCAGTCCATGAAGTTGCAAAGAGTCAGACACGACTGAATGACTGAACTGAACTGATATCGGTCTTAAGGGATTAGGATACAACAACAAAATGTTTACATACATGTCTTTTAAGTTGAATCTGCAAAATTCACTATCAATATTAGAGATAAGCGGCTGAATCCAGATGCTTAGCTATAAATTTTTGCTAGAATTTTCCAGTTCTATATTTCTGGAATTCTTATAACAACATACCAGTTTAATCAGTTTGAAACTGACTTTTAGGTGCTAGTTGATTAGTTGACCAGTTCACCATAAAGTTTAAACTGGAATCATAAAATAGGTCATGATCTATAATCTGCAAGAACTCCTGGAGAGTGTCATTCTTTATCACTGACAAGTGAGCTAATGACAAGTCTCTAAATCTGTCTTCTTTTTGCTCTTCTCTGAAAGAAAATGAAATTGCTTGAAAAATTCAATGAATATGCTCTCCTATCACTAGGCAGTCTTCAGTTAATATTGTGTTATGATGCAAAAAAATATGGAATGGTAAATGTGAACCTTTATACTGCATTAAATAACATTTTATGAACAAAAATAGAACATATAATATCGTAGCACAGAGGAAGAACATGAGAATGGGAAATAAGATGTAATTTATTTTCTTAAAATGACTGTTGTCTATTATATCTCAGTTCTATATCTCTTTATAATAGATATTCTTATCAGACATTTATCTTCCATCACTTCCTGACATAATGCACATCTTGTGATTTCCAATTTTATCACACAATAAACTTTATGTTCTCAAAAAATAACATGAGTTAGAATTGACTAAAAATAATCCACAGTATTACCATAGATGTTTCAAACTAAAAAAACTGATTCTTTGAACTGCAACTGGCTATAGAAAATGGATTTTGGAGGACCTTGATGGATTCTCCCAAAACAATCTCAAGACGTTTCAAAGATTTTATTTATACTTAAATAACAGATAATTTGTTAAGCTCATTACATGAAAATGAAGACAAGACAAAAGAGATTTCTGCTTGTATTTCATCTTTTGGGGGCAGTTTTCTCCATAATAATAATTGTGCTTAAATAGCAATATAAAATTTGCTTGTGCTACATCATTGTGTTAATTTTCTTATGACACATTTTAAATTAAAAATCAACAATGACTTTCTGCTTGATTATGATACAAAAATAAAAACAATTTCAAAGCATCACATAAAATTATACTCTACCCAAATCTACCAAATTTGATCATTTTTGCCATATCTGCGAAATGTCTCCTTTTCCCTAACTTTGCCTTTACAATCATCATCACTACCACGTTACTAAAAACTTCTAAACTCCCGTTTCATCTAAAATGCTTTACCAGTACAGAAATACAATCTGCCTTATACCTCTTATTCAGACCTAAAATACCTATGGATCTTTCCTCCTAATCTTCTCTTACAAATTGAACTAGAATTGTGTACTTTTCTATTCTTGACATACTTGATTATTTTATAAAATTAATAACAACAAATAAGCATTGTTTTGCCTATAGATGACCCATCTGGATACAGGAGAGATTGACTCTATCAGATTTAATAAAAAAATTATGGAAATTAATTATATAGACCTTATACCCATTCTTCTGTGAAGACAATTTTTAAAAATGCTTATCTGAGTGACAAATTATTAGCTTTAACATCTGACAAATCATGTTCTTGTTGACTTTTTTTTTTTTTTCTGTCTCTGCATTATCTAAAGTCAAATGCAGTTTAACATCTGTAGTAGTATAAATCTACTACAAGTGGCCAGATGCTATAGAGAGCTTTTGAATAAATATTTTACTGCAACTCTACAAGATTCAAAGAGGAATCTTGTATTAGACAATGAGGTTTTGAATTCCTGATCCAGAGAACTAGCTTTGTTGCCATGAGCACCAAGATGTAAAGTGATATAACAACAGCATTGACTTAATCAATTTATAAGGTAACATTTAACACATTGCTTGGCACATAATGCTTAAATGTCAATTGTTGCTTTAATGACCAAAGATAGAAAAGGCTGTCAATAAACAGAATGCTTTACATATAAATACATTACCATATTCATTTTTACTATTTCATGTATATATATATATATCCTAAACTGAGAACTAAACTGAGCGACTGCACTGAACTGAACTGAAACTGAAAACTGCTGCAGGGCAGAGATAAATCTTAAACTCTTCCTACAACCTATCTAACACAATCTCTGTAACTAATTTCTTTGTTGTTGTTCATTCACTCAGTCGTGTCCTTCTCTTTGGTACCCCATGTACTGCAGCACACCAGGCTTCTCTGTCCTTCACCATCTCCTGGAGTTTGCTCAAACTCATATCTATCGAGTTGGTGATGCCAACCAACCATCTCATCCTCTGTTGTCCCCATCTCCTCCTGCCTTCAGTCTTTCCCAGCATCAGGGTCTTTTCCAATGAGTCAGTTCTTCACATCAGGCTGCCAAAGAATTGGAGCTTCAGCTTTAGCATCAGTTCTTCATAATTGAATACCAGTATGAAATAACCCTAAGAAATATTATCTTGAAGCTCAAAGAAACCAATATTTTATTTTAAAGTTTCTTAAAATATAGCATATAGCTACAAATAAAGGCCAGACCTTTATGGTGCACCTGCATTTTTAAATATGCCTTGTATATATTTGAAAGAGTAAAACCCATTCTGGAGGGTATGAGATACAAAATTTCACTCTTGATTTATTAAGTAGAGATATTTTTAGTTTCCTATAAATTTTAGTGTATTTTCAAGAGACTTGGGAAGTCTATAATTATTTTAGATACTAACTTCACTTAGTATTTAAAATAGAAAAGTAAAGCAAAAGTTCTAAGATATTAGTGGTATTTGGGGCTTATTTGGAAGATACAATAGCTGAAAATATCTTAAGATTAATTTCTAAGCTTTTTCAAACTTCTCCCAATTATATTAAAAAGCACACACACACAATTTTAATGTAAAGTTGTGGGAAAGATCTATCTTAAGATTAAAGAAGCTAAATTATAAACTACTTAAATATTATTGTAATGTTTACATCTTATTTTAGAGTAGCAGTTTAGCTGCTAAGTTGTGTCCAACTCTTGAGACCCCATGGACTGTAGCCTGCCAGGCTTGTCTGTCCATGGTATTCTCCAGGCAAGAATACTGGAGTGGGTTGCCATTTCCTTCTTAAGGGGATCTTCCTGACCCTGGGACTGAACCCAGGTATCCTGCATTGTAGGCGGATTCTTTACCAACTGAGCTACAAGGGAAGAGTACAAAGACAAATAATGTAAAACAGCTCTCTAAAAATGTCATTCATACCTGAAAATATTTCAAAGCCATAAAAGATTAAATTTTATAAAAATTTTACTTAGGCTTTATTTTAAGAAAAATTCATGCAATAAAATATTCAGTCTGTTTTATCTTAATCTGAACTATATAAAATTGTATTTGAAATCTCAAGGCTCTAGAAGTGGTAAGCCTGGTAGTAATTTATTTTCCATAAAAATTCTATGATGCTGATATCATATAGTGTTACCTACATTCTTAAATTATCAGTTTCTCTATCAGCTGGCTTTTCTTGCATTATAAATCACCTCAAAATATAATGGTTTAAGAAAATAAGATTTATTTAGTTCATCAGTCAGTTCAGTCTCTCAGTCGTGTATAACTCTTTGCAACCCTATGGACTGCAGCACACCAGCCCTCCCTGTCCATCACTAACTCCTGGAGCTGCTCAAACTCGTGTCCATCGAGTTGGTGATGCCATCCAACCATCTCATCCTCTGTCATCCCTTTCTCCTCCTGCCTTCAGTCTTTCCCAGCATCAGGGTCTTTTCCAATGAGTCAGTTCTTCACATCAGGTGGCCAAAGAATTGGAGTTTCAGCTTTAGCATCAGTTCTTCCAATGATTATTCAGGACTGATTTCCTTTAGGATGAACTGGTTGGATCTCGCTGCAGTCCAAGGGACTCTCAAGAGTCTTCTCCAACACCAGAGTTCCAAAGCATCACTTCTTTGGCGCTCAGCTTTCTTTAGAATCCAACTCTTACATCCATACTATTTATGTTCTATTTAGTTCATAGTTCTATTTAGTTCATAGTTCAGAGAAATAGCAAGTTAGCCTGGACTCAACAAGGCAGTTCTGCTGGTTTGAGCCAGGCTTGAATGATCTTGACTGGGCTTCAATCTTGTATCTGCATAAGGGTGCCAGCTCCACTGGGGGCTAGCTGACAGTCAACTGGGAGTCTCGAGCTTTACTCCCCAGGGTCACTCATATTCCAGAAATCTAGTCTGGCCTGTCCACAACACCAGTAAGAAATCTCTTTTCAAGTCTCTGCTTTCATCTATTTTGCTACTGTCCCTACTGACTCAGATAGTAAAGAATCTGGCAGAAATGCAAGAGCCCCAGGTTCAATCCCTGGCTCAGGAAGATCACCTGTAGAAGGGAATGGCAATCCACTCCAGTGTTCTTGCCTGGAAAATTCTATGGACAGAGGTGCCCAGTGGCCTACAGTCCATGGGGTCGCAAACAGACACAGCTGAATGACTAATACACTTTATTGATCAAACAAAATCACTTGTCAAGCCCAGAATCAATGTGGGAAAGTTTCCCTAAGATGGAGCTAAGGGGTGGCTAGGATAAGTTGGAGGCCATTATTGCAACAATCTACAATAGCCATTTGAACATTTTTATTCTAATGCCAGAAACCAGTAAATCAAAAGTTATTGAAAAAATTAAGATTGGGTACCACAGAGAATTTCATATACTGGATTACTCTTAGTAGATGATTGATAAATGTTGGCAGATTGAAGTGAGTTTTTATGAAGGGCATAAATTAACAAAGCATGTTACAAAACTACTTTCAACTAGAGTGAAAACAATCATCACAGCAACCAATTCATTATTAGAATGATGATAGGGGTAAAACAAAAAAGGAGTGAAATTAAAATATAGCTAATTGAGAATCTTAAAATCTAAGTACAGATTTGAATTCATTGAGAAAGGTTACTGAAGTAAGTATTAAAAATATTGGATAGAAAAAAGTTGATTATTGATTAAATAAATATAGAATATAAATTTTGGATTAGGGGATCAGTCACACTGGATAAAAGTAAACTTGAAAAATTGTTATTAACTTATAAATTTCATAATTACAAGGCCTATGTATGTTTTTAATTATTATATCCCATTGATACCTTTATGTTTAGTGAGGTGCTTGGCATAAACTCAGAACTGATAATTATTTTTATTGATTTAACCAATTAAATAGTTTCATTTTATTTCATTTTATATTTTTATTTTATTGAAATATCAGTGTCGGTAGCAAAGTTAGGCATTACTGACAAAATGGAGGTACAGCCCCAACTCCCTCTCGTCATTCTGCAGGCATGGTCCTGGGATGAAGGGGTTAGCTCTTGTGATTCTGATTTGTTCTTTCCTTTCTTTGGGTGAGTTGGCTGGAAAGAATGTTAAGGTGCTTGAGAGAAGCATGAGAAAGCACAAAGCCTTCTACAGTTGTGCCCAGAAAATAATCTATAAAAAAAACCATTGACATTTGTTCAAGGATCTTTACAAAGAATGTCCCAGGATGAGCCTGCAGGGCGCAGCTGAGGCCATGGGAAGGATTGTTATCTGAGACCTGTTTGTGAGGGAAATACTTATGGCAAAAGAAGATTGCTGAGTTTCAGATCAGATCAGTCGCTCAGTCATGTCCAACTCTTTGCGACCCCATGAATTGCAGCACGCCAGACCTCCCTGTCCATCACCAACTCCCGCAGTTCACTCAGACTCACGTCCATCGAGTCCGTGATGCCATCCAGCCAGCCATCCTCTGTCGTCCCCTTCTCCTCTTGCCCCCAATCCTTCCCAGCATCAGAGTCTTTTCCAATGAGTCAACTCTTCACATGAGGTGGCCAAAGTACTGGAGTTTCAGCTTTAGCATCATTCCTTCCAAAGAAATCCCAGGGCTTATCTCCTTCAGAATGGACTGGTTGGATCTCCTTGCAGTCCAAGGGACTCTCAAGAGTCTTCTCCAACACCACAGTTCAAAAGCATCAATTCTTCGGCACTCAGCCTTCTTCACAGTCCAACTCTCTCATCCAAACATGACCACAGGAAAAACCATAGCCTTGACTAGACAGACCTTTGTTGGCAAAGTAATGTCTCTGCCTTTGAATATGCTCTCTAGGTTGGTCATAACTTTCCTTCCAAGGAGTAAGCGTCTTTTAATTTCATGGCTACAGTCACCATCTGCAGTGATTTTGGAACCCAAAAAAAGTCTGACACTGTGTCCACTGTTTCCCCATCTATTTCCTATGAAGTGGTGGGACCAGATGCCATGATCTTCGTTTTCTGAATGTTGAGCTTTAAGCCAGCTTTTTCACTCTCCACTTTCACTTTCATCAAGAGGCTTTTGAGTTCCTCTTCACTTTCTGCCATGAGGGTGGTGTCATCTGCATATCTGAGGTTATTGATATTTCTCCCAGCAATCTTGATTCCAGCTTGTGTTTCTTCCAGTCCAGCATTTCTCATGATGTACTCTGCATATAAGTTAAATAAACAGGGCGACAATGTACAGCCTTGATGTACTCCTTTTCCTATTTGGAACCAGTCTGGTTCCATGTCCAGTTCTAACTGTTGCTTCCTGACCTGCATACAAATTTCTCAAGAAGCAGATCAGGTGGTCTGGTATTCCCATCTCTTTCAGAATTGTCCATAGTTTATTGTGATCCACACAGTCAAAGGCTTTGGCATAGTCAATAAAGCAGAAATAGATGTTTTTCTGAAACTCTCTTGCTTTTTCCATGATCCAGTGGATGTTGGCAATTTGGTCTCTGGTTCCTCTGCCTTTTCTAAAACCAGCTTAAACATCTGGAAGTTCACAGTTCACATATTGCTGAAGCCTGGCTTGGAGAATTTTGAGCATTACTTTACTAGTGTGTGAGATGAGTGCAATTGTGCGGTAGTTTGAGCATTCTCTGGGATTGCCTTTCTTTGGGATTGGAATGAAAACTGACCTTTTCCAGTCCTATGGTCACTGATGAGTTTTCCACATTTTCTGGCATATTGAGTGCAGCACTTTCACAGCATCATCTTTCAGGATTTGGAATAGCTCAACTGGAATTCTATCACCTCCACTAGTTTTGTTCATAGTGATGCTTTCTAAGGCCCACTTGACTTCACATTCCAGGATGTCTGGCTCTAGGTCAGTGATCACACCATCATGATTTTCTGGGTCGTGAAGATCTTTTTTGTACAGTTCTTCTGTGTATTCTTGCCATCTCTTCTTAATATCTTTTGCTTCTGTTAGGTCCATACCATTTCTGTCCTTTATCGAGAGCATCTTTGCATGAAATGTTCCTTTGGTATCTCTGATTTTCTTGAAGAGATCCCTAGTCTTTCCCATTCTGTTGTTTTCCTCTATTTCTTTGCATTGATCATTAAGGAAGGCTTTCTTTTCTCTTCTTGCTATTCTTTGGAACTCTGCAGAGTTTAGGGTTTATGAATAATTAAGAATTGTTAGAAGCCTTTTTAGGAGATAGTGATCTTAAGATGCTAGGGGCAAACAGGATTTAGAAAGATAAGAAATAAATGTAGCATGAGTTACAATGTAATCACAATTTAAGTACAGTATATCTGGGTGGGGGAAACTAAAAACGTCAAACTTCTGACCTAATGCTTTTGTCAAAGTATAAAAGAGAACCTGAAGCTTGAAATAAACATGTAGTTCCATACTATGGTGGCTCAGAATGTAAAGTGTCTGTCTACAATGCAGGAGACCCGGGTTCAATCCCTGGGTTGGGAAGATTCCCTGGAGAAGGAAATGGCAATCCATTCTAGTACTATTGCCTGGAAAATCCCATGGACAGAGGAGCTGTAGCCTCCTGGTAGGCTACAGTCCATGGGGTCACAAAGAGTCGGACACGACTGAATGACTTCACTTTCTTTCTTTCCATACTATGAGTCAGAGGCTACAACTTCGTCCGCCAACACCGCTCACCCCTTCAGGCTGATTCCCTGGCTGCTGGAGCTGGACTCCGGTATATCAGGTTCAGTTTTCATTTACCAGGCTTGATGTAAAGTCCATTATTAGTCATCTTTGGACTCTTTATCCAAATGCATGAAATCATATGTGTCTCAAAAGAATGAGAACTGAGCCTGGATCTTAGTCCATGATGGTATACTTGGTTGATATACTTTGATATACTTGATATACTTTGGTTGCAAAATGCTGCCAAACTGGTCCTCAATATACTGTCAGTGTTTCATAGAGCAAGCAATTGAGGTGTCTTTCCAGAAACCCTACTCTCTGGCTGTAGGCTCTTACAAGGGACCAATGATTCTGTCTGCAAGGCAAGGCGCTTAGTACACAAAGCCTGCCCCCACCCACCTATGATAGGTATAAGGATGAAGACAGAGACTGTGGCCAGGAAATGATGTTGACTTCAGATAGAACAATGGTATGGAGATAAAGGGAATTTTATGTACATTTGCATGCTCATTCAGTTGTGCCCCACTGTTTGTGACACCAGGGACTGTAGCTCACCAGGCTCCTCTGTCCATGGGATTTTATTAGCAAGAATACTGGAGTGTGTTGCCATTTCCTCCTCCAGGGATCTTTTCAACCCAGGGATCGAACCTGCATCTCCTGCATTGTCGGGAGGTTTCTTTACCACTGAGCAACCTAGGAAGCCCATAGTGGCAATTAGATGGGTGCAAAATATGTCTGCATGGGTGCAAAAAATTGGAGCTAGTAACAGTTTCTCATTGCTTCAATGTGTATGACAGTGAAAATAAGAATTGCCCAAGGTCCTGGATCTGGACACTCAATTGTATCAAGAGGTTGTTTACTCACATGGAAAACTAGAAGGTAACAGGAATAAGGTATGGAAAAGATTAAGAGTTTGACTTTGTGTCTGTGTAATCTGAATTACATTTTAGGGAGTCAAATGGAGTTACTGTGTAGGCAAATGCATATTGGAGTTGGGCTTCCCAAGTGGTGCAGTTGATAAAGAATCTGCCTGCCAATGCAGGAGACACAAGAGATGTGGGCTCAATCCCTGGGCTGGGAAGATCCCCTGGAGTAGGAAATGGCAACCCACTCCAGTGTTCTTGCCTGGAAAAATTGACAGACGGAGGGTTCTGGCGGGCTACAGACCATGGGGTTGCAAAGAGTTGGACACAACCGAGCATACATGTAAGAACATATTGGAGTTAGATGACAGGGAGCTGGTTTGGGCTGGAGTTATACATTTTCATCCTTATCATTGTATAGTCACCTGAAGTATAAGCACCTGGAAGGCAGGAACAAAGGGCTACATGTTTTTACTCTTTTCACAATGCTTGCCATTTTTAGTACCATACTAATATGGTCAGCAAATGTCTTAGGCCAACAGTGTAACTATTAAGGGTACACATTGGTAAACTCAGACACAATCTGTAGTTGTGGGTGACAAGATGGTTCTGTCAACTTTGGAGACATACACAGGAGCCAGGCACAGCTGGTTTCACCTTAGTATGTTCACCAGGAGAGAGATCTTATCTTTTTTCCTATTTTTACCAAAACTTTGTAAAAGTGCTTGTGACATTTGTCTGAGTTTCTGCCATTTGTTTTAATGAAAGTGACCTTGTTTTCCATTAGAAAGATAGCATGGTTTCAGTTGTCCAGAGAAATTGTAAACCGATGCTAATATTACTAGTTAATCCCGTAAGAAATAGAATATTCCATGACTCTTGTTCATGAGAAACAAAGCCACTGGACCAAGGAAACCTATAGCTAGGTAACCCTAGAGGTACTGAGGTCTACAAAAGACGATTCTGTTTTTCTCTCCACAAGATAAGGTAAAGTATTTATTGATACTATTTATTGGGTATGGCTACCTATTTTATGCCAATCAGTTCATAAGTACATATGAAAGTGAAAGTCGCTCAGGCATGTCTGACTCTTGCAACCCAATTGACTGTACAGTCCATGGAATTCTCCAGGCCAGAATACTGCAGTGGGTAGCTTTTCCCTTCTCCTGGGGATCTCCCCAACCCAGGGATCAGACCCAGATCTCCCATATTGCAAGCGGATTTTTTTACCAGCTGAGCCACAAGGGAAGCCCAAGAATACTGGAGTGGGTTGCCGGGGTCCAGCCCCGGTGGATCCAGGGAATTCGAAGCGGGGATGGTGTCGGCGAAGATCAGGAAACAACTGCTTAATTAAATGTTAATTAAGGATATAAAGAGTAATAGAATAAGGATAGCTCAGTGAGGAAATTCAGTGGAGAAAAGAGGCTGAAATAATTCAGCCAGAAGGTGAGAGAAAGAACGACATGGGGAGACCAAGTTTCGGTGAACAAGGCCTGCACTTTATTTTCCAAAGTAGTTTTTATACCTTAAGTTATGCATAGAGGATAATGGGGGAAGGGGTAGAGTCATGCAGTATGCCAGGCTTTCTTCCTGCAAACTTATCATATGCAAAAGTTTAGGTGATTTGCATCATCTTCTGGCCCAGAGGCCTGTTAACATTTTAAGAAACTTATTTTTCTCTAAAGGTGATTATTCTAAAGTCAGGCGCCCCTCCAAAAGCATTAGATAAAGTTGCATTCCTATAGGGCAAAGGTGTGGTGGGCTATAACAAGAAAAAGAATTAATTCAAGGGTCCAAGATTACAAACATTAAAGCTACTACTTACACCAATTATATTAATCAATACACTGCCAGGGACACAGCAGGTAAGGGATATGGAAACTTAACAGCAAACATTGGCCCAACAAGTGAAAAACCCTTCACCAATACAATTTCTAATCAATCTTTTAACTGCTCAAAGGAATCCGTATTCAGACAGTTCAGAACATCTCCTGCCTCTCACAGTTGGGAGGTTCTGAACAATGACATGTGGCCAGAAAAACCTATTCAGGCAGGCTAGAAGATTCCAAAGGAGTTTGTAGGTTGAGACACTGTCACACCCAGGAATTATTAACTGGAGCTGTAAGTTAATTCTTTTTTCAGAGAGAGGTAGTGGGGGACAGCCCCCCGTAAAGTCAGAGGTGTAGGTGAGAGCACAAAGCAGAAAGTAGGCAGACTCTGGTTTTGGGGGTTAGATGCTCGAGAATTTCCAGGGGGACTCCTGAGGCTCTATCCCGCCTTTGCGTATGCCGAGCCTCCTTCCTCATGACCTTTGCCAGGGGCAGAGCTCCTGCTCCTGGCATCGGGTAGCCAGCCTATGCATTCTCCAGCAGATCTTCCCTACCCAGGAATCAAACCAGGGTCTCCTGCATTTCAGGCAGATTCTTTACAAGCTATCAGGGAAGCCCATAAGTACATATATAGTAACCTGTTTTTATCTTATTTATCATTATATGAAGGAGTTATAATTATCAACATTTTCCAAGTTAAGAAATAAACTTTGAAAGAGCAATAACAACAACAAAAACTCACCAGTGTCACCCAGATAGTTACAGATAGAGCTATAATTTAAGCCTGATTGACTCCAAAACCACTGAATCACTGAATGAAACTACTATGGGGAAATGCTTCTTTATTGAAGTGAAGGGTAGGGGGGAGGGAGGAGTAAGCAGAGAGAGGATGAAACTGCAAAATGAGGAAACAAAACTCCCAGAAGACATGCTGCATGAGGCAGTTTGCTATTATTAGCTCACCCCGCCATTCTACTTGATCCCACCCTTTGGTTTAGTCCTCGACAAATTCTGTACACCAAATCCCCTAGGTGAAGCCCTGCACTTGATATTTTCCTCACTAGATCATAATACTTATTGTGTGTGTGTGTGTGTGCCTGTGTGCATAGTGCTTTTTAAATTTTTTTTAATTTTTTTATTGAGGCATAATTGCTTGAGAGAATTTTGTTGTTTTCTGTCAAACCTCAACGTGAATCAACCATAGGTATACATATATCCCCCTCCCTTTTGAACCTTCCTCCCATCTCCCTCCCCATCCCACCCCTATAGGTTGATAGAGAGCCTCTGAGTTTTCTGAGCCATATAGCAAATTCCCTTTGGCTATCTATTTTACATATGGTAATGTAAGGTTCCATGTTACTCTTTCCATACATCTCACCCTGTCCTCCCCTCTCCCCATGTCCTTAAGTCTGTTCTCTATATCTGTTTCTCCCTTGCTGCCCTGTAAATAAGTTCTTCAGTGTCATTCTTCTAGATTCTGTGTGGATGTTAGAATAGATACTTATCTTTCTCTTTCTGACTCACTTCACTCTGCCTATTTTTTATAGTTTACAGTTCAAAGACTTTTTGAGATGCATTAACACTGTTTACTCTGAGGATCAACTCCCTGCTTTCTGAGGACTCTATAGATGCACCAAAATATGTACTCAGGAAAGAGGCAGTTTTTATTATTTCAAATTGTAAAAATCAACAATTTTTGAGAAAATCACAGCTATCATCTGAAAGTTATATCAACTTAGTACTCATAATACGGAAGAACTAATAGCTCAGAATTGAAGAAGTGCCCCTATATATTGGTAAGTAGTTTTTCAATGCTCACTCACCATTTTGCTAGAACATTTGGCCTTAGTTCTCAACCTGTATAATTACTCTCCTGTTTTGAGTGAAGAAATACAAATTATCCAGAAAGATGCAAACACATTTATTCCAGACCAAAGTTTGGGGCAAACCAATAATTTTACTTCTGTTTATGAGTTAAGAACTAGTTGATATCGAGTGTCCACAAATGGGATCAGGTAGAAGTCTAGATTCTCACCTTTTATGTAGGTAGCTGGTGGTGGAATTGACATCCTGAAAATCTTTAATAGAGAACAGAAGGAAAAAGAGTTAAAGGCTATGTAAGAATAGGGATTCCTTGGTGGATTAGTGTAAAGAATCCACCTGCAATGCAGGAGACAGAGTAAATGAGGGTTCAATCCCTGGGTTGAGAGGATTGCCTGGAAGAGGAAATGACAACCCACTCCAGTATTCTTGCCAGGAAAATCCAATGGACAAAGGAGCCTGGTAAACTACAGTCTGTGGGATCGCAATGAGTCAGACATGACTGAATGACTGAGCATACATACACAAAGAAATGAATAACTTCTCTGACACTCTCTTGCATTTCATGCATGAGCTCAGTGCAGTGAATAGATTAGCACATTTAGTTTTCAATTCAGTAGCTGAGGGTTGTTATGAAAGTCGAGTGATACAGATGGTAGGCAATTATTCATGCTGCATCAGAAAACCACTATAAAGACACTATTAAAATATGATTGTTGATTAGTAATCATCATGGTTTCTGTGGAAAAAAAAAAAAAAAAACACTTCAGTAAAAATGAAATCCCTGGTGGGGATTGCTAATGAATTAGGCAAAGGGAAGGTTAAGATGTCAATGTCATTAACTCTGAGATCAGATGACCTAGATCATCATTTTCCCCTTCCGAAGTCTGTCAATTTAAACCAGTGCTTTTATTATGATTATATTATTATTATTTATTATCCATGTGCATTTCTAATGTATCACAGCACTCATGTAGCCTTGCAGTCAATATAGGTCTTCTTTTTTAAAAGTGACCCTTGTTTCCTCCTTGTTAAAACATTCATTTAATTGGGTATTGCTTTTAAGGGAATTTGAAAATTCATAGAACATGATTTTGCCATTGGTGAACAACCCACATAGTGTAACAAAAATTTTCATTGTTAATAATGATAACTTAATGAGAGCTCAGTATGAGGTGAATGTGGTCAGACTGGATTCTTGTAGATTAAAGTAGATTATTTTTAACTTTGCACAATAATGTGTCAAGATAGTATGGACTGAATGATGCCCTTGCCCCCAAATTAATATGTTGAAGCCCTAACCTCTGATATTTGGAGTCAGGGCCTGTAAGGACATTGTTCTTGTTGTTTAGTCACTCAGTGTGACCCCATGGACTGCAGGCAACCATGCTCTTCCACCCATGGGATTGCCCAGGCAAGAATCCTTGAGTACGTTGCCATTTTCTACTCCAGGGGATCTTCCCAACCAAGAGATTGAACCCACATCTCCTGCATTGGCAGGATGATTCTTTTTCTGAGTCACCTGGGAAGCCCCTTTCAGGAGATTAGATAAGATTAAATAAGGTCATAAAGTTAGGACCCTAAGCCAATAGGACTGGTGTCCTTTTAAGAAGAAGAAGCAGCACTCTAGGAGTGTGCACACAGAGAAAAAGGCCACATGAAGACACGGAAGAAGTGGGTCAGCTATGAGCCAAGGAAAGAGGACCTAGGGAAAACAAAAACCAGCTAACACCTTGATCTTGGATATCCAGCCTCCAGTACTGCAAGAAAATAAATTTCTCCTCCTTACTCCATCTGTCGTATTTTGCAATGGCAGTCCTCATGCAACTATTTACAAGAACCAATCTAGGTTTGTTCAATTTCACACCTTTCTGATTTCATAGCCTGCGTTGACTGACTGTACCTACAAATGTACTTTTAGAGGTGAATTGTTCTAATCAAGTGCTAATCAAATGCTCTTGAGGTATATGGAATTTGGGATAAGGGAGTAAATATGTAACTTTTATTCTTGTTTTTTAAATACCTTATTGTTTGATTCTACTTTTCTGACTTTCCCAAGTTTGGGAAGTTCAAGATTCTTGAGTATTTTGAAAGGACTTTGAGTATTTAACTCATACATGCAATGCACTAATATTTACTAGTTACCTACTATGTTCCAGGCATTATTCTATTATTGTGGATGCAACAAATAAGACATAATACCTCCCTAACTAGCTGTAAGATACCATCATCTTATAGGAGGGAGAAGCACAAAAACAAATCATTACAATACTCTCTGACAATGAATTAATAGTATGGTCCATGATCTCACTCCAGTTTGCAAACTCTTACTGATCTGCCATGTGATTAGTACAGATTGTGAGAGAGAACATTTAGAAATGTCTAGAATTATTTTTGCATAAGAGCAAAATCCAAACCTTTTTGTTTGTTTTTGTTTTTGTATTTACACAAGTATAGGTCTGGTCTATAATCAGGAAGGAATTAAAAAAGCAAATAAGCATATAAGAAATAGTCCTTGATCACAGATAGATTTGAAGTCCTCTTCTGTGTGATGTCCAGAGAAGCAATGGCACCCCACTCCAGTACTCTTGCCTGGAAAATCCCATGGACGGAGGAGCCTGGTAGGCTGCAGTCCATGGGGTCGCTAGGAGTCGGACATGACTGAGCGACTTCACTTTCACTTTTCACTTTCATGCACTGGAGAAGGAAATGGCAACCCACTCCAGTGTTCTTGCCTGGAGAATCCCAGGGATGGGGGAGCCTAGTGGGCTGCTGTCTATGGGGTCGCACAGAGTCGGACACGACTGAAGTGACTTAGCTTAGCTTAGCTTAGCTCTGTGTGATGTCTGTGTTTACTTCAGCTTGAGGAAGGAAAATGGAAATATTTCAAAACTGGCAAGAAATTTTAATCATGATTTATCATATATTTTTATTATGTTTGCTTCCACTTGGGTCAAAAGGAAATAAATTAATGCTATATTTAGAGTCATCTATTGAGTATATTTTATTTTAAAGTATAAAAAGAAAAATCAAGGATAATTGTATATAGATCAAGGATTTTTCTTTCTTGTATTAAGTACCTTTTGTCTCAATAAGGAAAATAAAGTAATTGAGCTTATACAATAATTAGACACCCATCCTCTGACTTAGTTTTACAAAGGCATAAAATGGTTACCCAGAAGTCTCTGCTTCTTATATTACAACTGGCAGGAAGGTGGACCAGTCAAGACCTGGCTTTGTCTTGAAGGCTAGAGTAAGGTGGAAGCTGACGAAGAAATTTTTCAGTTTAATTCCTTTAGGTAATGTATAGGTCATTCTTTTCTGGCTTTACCAAGGTGAGAAAGTTAGGAATCCGTGTGCCTAATCCTGGCCCAGGAGAATTCACTAACATCACATGGGCCATTAGTCATATGCCTCCTGAAGAAAAGAATGTCTGGATTGTGAGAATACCATTTGAAGCCAGGGTAGACACAGTCTTAGAAAACTGGTTGATGTCACTATTATTCTCTTGAATTTTAAATAGGTTGACTGTAAAGAAATCAAAATAAAAAATTACAAGTGTGATTGAAAAACTTTAAATAACCTAGTCCAGAAAATACCTGGCAACCGGTACAGTAGAACAATGCAATGTTAAATATAGTTATAAGCTGTATTGTCACAGGGAAAAAATAATTCACCCTTATATGTTCATAAGTAGTAAAGTCCCAAAGATGTAACATCACATTTATGCTAATGGAAAAAATTAATGCTATGTATATATCTAAGAAAAATTACCATAGATATGTAATTATTAATAAACTTTTTTCCTCTTAAATTTTAACGGAAGTTACGCTTGAATGTGAATTGCTCTTACCATGCAAAATTTCTACTCAGACTACTCTAATGTAGAAAAGCAATCAGTTTTTGTCAGTTCTATTAAAACACCTCATATTCCACCTTTCCATGCAGTGCAATCAGCTCTCTTCTTTTTTTAATTTCCACTTTTTACATAGGAGAACCTGGGCAGAGTTTGTGTTTCTTTTTCCTGGAAAAATTGGGATAGAGTGTAATAGTACCCCCTCCCCTATTCCATTACCACATGTGATTTGGTATAAAATCTTTATAGAAGATTTGCTCCCATAGGAAATTAATCATTTTCTTGGACTTATTCATTTCCCAGATTTTTGGATTTTGTTTTGCATTTCCCCATTGGAAAGCTTGTGAAGAAAGTCCAATTCAAATTTAGGATATAATTGGTTTCTCTACTAGTTTGTGCATGCTTTTCTGTACAATTGCAGGTATTTTTCTAAGAGAATAGCCTTTTCTATAAATGTTGAGACTTATTTGAGTTTGAAATGTAATTATGTTTGAGCAAGACCTTGGAATTCTTAATGTGGCTATAAGAATAGTTTCTTCAAGAAATCACCATCAATCATTTCAGTATTTTTATAATTAACTTGAAAAATATTTACCTATATATAACCCAAATTATTAAAAATTATATTTTAATTTCTGTAAGTTATGTGCAAAATTATGGAAGTAACAGATAACTGTAATTAAACAATATGATGTTTATTTTCATTTTTGCCCCTGCTCAATAAACATGAAAAGAAAGAGAGAACATGGTGAAGTGGCATGGTAAGTGCAATTAACAAAGAATGATTTTCTTCCATTTGGGAGAAATTATGAAATACAGAGTTCTTCTTTGTTAGGATCTGATCTAGCATCTTGGATCTATCATTTATTATTTTCTCAAATCTGGAAGCTTGCTTATGCTCTTTGAATCTTAAATTGAGACTAATGGGTAGCCAGTGTTAATGTGAAACAGTAAGATAAAATGAGCACATGCATTGTTAACTGGAATGTTCTCTGTTTGTGTTGATTTCATTTATTTGGGTTTCTTGAAGTTCATTTCTAATTCTTATCTGTATAAAACTTGAAATATTTAATCATATTCTGACCTGAGGAAAATTTGCCAAGCTCATTTTAAAATTATTGACAACATGGACTGTAACAACCATTTGAGTGTATTTATTTACATTAATATCTGAAATAATGGATGTCTTCCTTTGTTGTTTTCTTCTGTGTGACTCAGAATATATGTATTTTCTATAGATTTAGCAGGTGCCTTCTTGCACATACTGATGCCTTTATCCTTTGATATCAATTTATTTTATAATTTTTTTTTCAAACTCTCCTTTTCAATTGGCACTGTAGTCAGAGGCATAGATTCTGGATCCATATCTGTGTGGCAGAGAAATTTAGATTAACATCCTAACGTTAATGGAAAGCATTTTCAGTGCAGTGCTCTTTCTCCTAGAAGTTCGTGGCATTCTTTGGTACCTAATGTAATCCAGAAAAGACAAACATCTGTCTGGCTGCTGAGAACTAGAAATATTTCCTTGCCCTCATTCACCAGAGGGATTCCACTGAGAGCAATGTGACATATCACAATCTTTTCAGAGAAGTGCATTTTGACCCAAGATTACATATGTCACAAAAAAAATTTCTCTCCTAATACAACACAGTAGGAGGTAAGGTTCAGGTTTCCTTCTTCTGTTGAGCTTTATCAGTTTTCTGATTTTCATGACTTATACTGATCTTGAAATCTCAGTATTTCCAACCACCTCACACTGCTGGAATAAAGATTAATATCATGCTTTTAAAGATTGCAAGTTGTGGTAATATTTCTTAGATGTGTACATATGTGATTTAGTGTGGGAATTTGTGAATCAATCAGAGACAATCTTAATAAAAAATCTATAGATCAGAAAGCGATGAATGGTGCTGATCTTAAAATATATACATTATATATATATTTAGTAGCAAATAGTTGAGTAATATTCTATTTTGTCCATATCACTGTCCATTCATCTGTCAGTGGACATTTAAAGTCTATCATACAGAATGAAGTCAGAAAAATAAATGCCATATATTAATGCATATATGTGGAATCTAGAAAATGGTACAGATGAATCTATTTGCAGAGTAGGAAGAGAGATGCAGTTGTAGAGGATGGATACATGGACATGGGAAGAGAGAAGAGGGGAAGATGAATTTTGAGATTCGGACTGACATATATACACAGTCATGTTAAAAATAGCTAATGGGAATCTGCTCTATAGCACAGGGAGCTCAGCTCAAGGCTCTGTGATGACCTAGATGGGTGGAATGGGGAGTGGGGTGGAGGGAGGCCCAGGAGGCAGGGGATGTATTTATACACACAGCTGGTTCACATCATTGTACAGCAGACGCTGACACAACACCAGGAAGCAACTATACCTCAATTTAAAACACATTAGCAGGAAATAAATGTGAATTTTAGCTGACAAAGCTACTCCTATTTCAACATTTCACTTGCTCTTCCATCTGCTTGTGAAGTCCTCCTTCCTCCTTCCAGACCATTCCCAATTTCTGCAGTATCTTGCTTATACTCATCCTCAACCACTCTCTCATATTCACTTCTAGATCTAGAAATGTTTACTTTTCTCAATACTTAGTCAGATGCTCAAGGAGAGATTTTTCCCTGGCCACTTATCCTCACTTATTTTCTTCATGATATTAAAGCATTTAATTTAAAATAAAAGTATATTCTATTAGTTATGTATTTATAAAACGTAAGTTTCATGAAGGAAGACATATAATCTGTTTTATACACCTTGAGACTATTACCGTCTAGAATAATGTCTGGAATATAGTGTTTCTCAATTTTTACTGTTATTGACTAAATGAATGAATTCAAGTTTCTTTGGGCCAGATCTGTCACAAAGAAAAAGATTGGATAATTAAGGAATTAATTATTTTCAACATTATATTGGAGTTGGTTTATTATTTTGAATATTTAATCTCTGTAACTAAACATTCTAAAAGAAAGGCCATTGTATGCCATCAGACAGAGCTGCATCAGCTTAGAATTCTATTATTTACAAGTTAGGTGGACTTTGAAAATAAATCATCCTATGTAGACCTTAAGGTTTTCATCTGTGTATTAGGAAGAATAATATTTTTATTAATAATTTTTGTGAGGCTTTATCCTTTGAAATACCCTTTTTTCCTGACCTTATTCTAAACTCAAGATCTTATGTGCAACTGCTTTCTTGAAATTTCCACTTGGATCTCTAATTAATATCTCAAAACAACATTTACAAAGCTGAATTCAGTGCCTTTCCCAATTAGCTTCCCTTCTTATCCTCCCAGAGAAGATCCCCTGAGATCTACAGTCCATACAGGCTACAGTCCATAGAGTTGCAAAGAGGTGAACACCACTGAAGCAACTTCGCTCACACGTATGCACTAATCCTCTCAGCCTCAGTAAATGGTAACTGCATTTGACCAGTTGCTTCACAACAAAAACCTTGGAGACAACATTGTATAATCTATTCAAATCTCACAATTCATAGTCTTTAAAGTTGTCTTTCCTAAAGTTAAATATGTAATCAAAATTCAACTCTTATTTCTCAAAGGCTTTTCCCTGGCTTACAAAAACATAGACATGTTGTAAACTTACTAGCTGTCTACACTACCCTCCATAAATCTCCCCTGGCTCCACTCAGTATTCATTGACTTTGTTCCAATGGCTCTAATGTGCTGAATGCATCATTCTTTAGGATTGTTTTCCAGAATAATCTTCCCCAGTTAGCTATAAGTCTGACTCTCTTCTTTCTTTCATATATCTGCACAAATGTAATTCCATCAGACATTTTTTGGCAGTCTGCTATGGACTGAAAGCTTATGTCCCTCAAACTCATATGTGGGAGGTATATGGTGATAATATTTGGAAGTGCAGCCTTTGAGAAGTAATTAGATCATGAAGGTGGAGTCCCATGATGGGATTAATGTCCTTATATAAAGAGGAAGCAGAAAAGGAATGGCAACCCACTCCAGTATTCTTGTCTGGAGAATCCCAGGGACAGAAGAGCCTGGTGAGCTGCTGTCTATGGGGTCGCACACAGTCGGACACGACTGAAGTGACTTAGCAGCAGCAGCAGCGTGAAGAGGAAGAGAGCTAACTTGTTCTCCATTTGCCTCATAAGGACATAACAAGAAATGGCCATCTCCATGCCAGGAATTGTCCCTCACCAAGAACCAAATCTGCTGGCACCTTGATCTTAAACTTCCCACTCCAGAATTGTGATAAAGAGACATTTGCTGTTTAAGCCCTCCCTGTCTATGTTAATTTGTTGTGACAGCCCAAGCCAAGATGCTGTTCTTATCTAAAATAGCATCCCTCCTCATCCCCATCTTTCCTATATCCTGTTTCCTTCTTCAACATAAAACTTAGACTTATAGTCAATATAAATTCATTATTCACTTACTATTAATTTTCTCCCATTAGAATATACTCTCCTTTAACTAGGATACTGTTTCATTTATTGCTTGGGACAGTAACTAGCACAGAATAGGTACTAAATAATTATTTTTGAATGAGCTTATGAATGAATGAATGACTATTTTTGGCACTTAGAAGGTTCTTAGTAAATGACATACCTTATTAAAATAATCAGTTTCAAACTAAAGGAAATCAAGAGTTTCTATTTTAAAGGTGTGTCAAATAGAATATCATTTTTCTTTATTTTTTAAAGAAAAGTGATTTTCAAATTAGGTTTTTAACTACACATTATCTTTATAATACATACTGATTTACAGGTTTAACATTCTCTGTGGTGAAGCTGATTTAACCCATGGATGAAAAATATCTGTGGTGAACATATGAGGTGTCAGATTACTCAAAACTAATAATATTCTTTCTGTGTTTTTAATCTGAGATTAAGTTTATAATCAACATTCCACAAGAGGGAAAATCTATAATAACCAATTTCTCTTTGGCATTTCTTTGCATTAATGAGACATAAAACTTTAATGGAATTCTCATGATATCTTATCAAAAATATCTACTACAAGAAATCTTTCAAAATTATACTTGATGTAAATATATCCTGATACAAGTGCTTTTTTTAAAAATTCAAATGAGACTCTACCATCTCAGTCATAAGTATGCTATATCTCCCTTATTTTCTTACCATCTCCTTGGAAGATCACAAATAAGGTTTTGTAATTTGATTTATCATGAAAATGATTTAGTATAGGCTAAATCTTACATTTCAGTAATGTCAAAAAATAGCACTTTATCTCTTTTGCAATTTCTATATTCTTTAAACTGTTGAAACTTACACAAAATTTGTGATTTCATTCTTTCTTTGTTTTTCCCTCCTTTTTCTTTTCTTCTTTCTTTCTATGAAGATATCTTTAATACATATGTTCTACATTGATCAAAGTTCCAATTCAAATATAAACAACTAAAGATAAGAATGAACCTTCTTGGAGTAGTATACATTTGTGGATGGATCCCAAATCTTGTTTCAGAAATAAGAACTAACTTGAGAATGTGTACATAAATATCTGATTAAAGCACTTTTAAATGAAGTAGAAATAACATCACTGATTCATTTTGAAACGTAAAATGCATTTGTCAGTCTAATAAAATACCAATTATTAGATGGAAGTTTACTTTCAAACATTATTTCATCAAATGTAATTTTATAATGTAGGTATTATATCCTAGAATTATAGGATATTCTAAGTTCAAAATCATATAAATAGTCCTTTAAACCACTAATTTGTAAATGAGAAAAATGATTGGTGTTCTTAGAATTGTTTAATCACAATACTTATGCTAGAATCTAGTTTTCTTGACTCCTAAGCTTGATGCTTTTCTGTGTTTTTAATTACATTTAAATTGTTAATTTTTATGAACTTCTATACAGTAGGAGCTTTTTTTATTATTTTTTTATTCTAATTCCTACCAGGAATTATACATAGCTTGATGTAAAGTAATACTCAGCAGTGTTGACTAGATAATTTTATATCTAGATATTTTATATATCTAGATATTTTATATCTAGTGTTGACTAGATATAAAAGAATCAGTTCAGTTCAGTCACGCAGTTGTGTCCGACTCTTTGCAACCCCATGTACTGCAGCACACCAGGCTTCCCTGTCCATCACCAACTCCCAGAGGTTTTTCAAACTCATGTCCATTGAGACGGTGATGCCATCCAATCATCTCATCCTCTGTCATCCCCTTCTCCTCCTGTCTTCAATCTTTCCCACCATCAGGGTCTTTTCCAAGGAGTCAGTTCTTCGAATCAGGTGCCCAAAGTATTGGAGTTTCAGCTTCAGCATCAGTCCTTCCAATGAATATTCAGGACTGATTTCCTTTAGGATGGACTGGTTGTATCTCCTTGCAGTCCAAGGGACTCTCAAGAGTCTTCTCCAACATCACAGTTCAAAAGCATCAGTTCTTCCGTGCTCAGCTTTCTTTATAGTCCAATTCTCACATCCATACATGAATACTGTGAAGACCATAACTTTGACTACATGGACCTTTGTCAGCAAAGTAATGTCATTGCTTTATAATATGCCATCTAGGTTGGTCATAGATTTTTTTTCAAGGAGCAAGCATCTTTTAATTTCATGGCTGCAGTCACTCTCTGCAGTGATTTTGGAGTCCAAGAAAATAAAATTTTCTGTCACTGTTTCCATGAAGTGATTGGGCTTGATGCCATGATCTTAGTTTTTTGAATGTTAAGTTTTAAGTCAGCTTTTTCACTCTCCTCTTTTACTTTGATCAAGAGGCTTTTCAGTTCCTCTTCACTTTCTGCCTTAAAGGTGGTGTCATCTGCATATCTGAGGTTATTGATATTTCTCCCAGAAATCTTGATTCCAGCTTGGGCTTTGATAACTAATTTCTTGCTTTACAGTTGTAAATGCCTTGACTATAGATAAACTACCTCATTTGATAACAATGAAGAATCCTTTTTTGAGGAAGGTTGCCATGTGATCAAGGTCCATGGCAACATAACAGTCCCCAAATAATTTTAGTGACAGCAGTGACATTTGAAAATGCATACAAAGTTAAACTATAGTCTTCAACATGTATGCATTTAATTTAAGTGGTTGCTCTCCTTGTAACATTGTTCTACCCAAACCTATTTTTTCTATACATAAAGACATGTTAAGGGTTACTAAATTATTCCTTCTACAATCAAAACACCCATATCTCTCATTATTACAAATATGTGCAAATTATTTTCATATTTTAAGTTCAGAAGTACCTTTAGAAACTTTCTGAATTTGCCCTCCTGACTGCAACACCAGAGAAGATCTCCTTTCATCATTTTGACAATAGGAATGATTTTGTAAATACTTCTTGAATGTATTTCACAGGTCAGTGGTCTCACTCCAATATAGATTTACATCTTAGATTAGATTATAATTTGTTTTCTGCTTCACCTTCACCCTGACATGTTATTTCATATAATGAAATAGTAAATCAATAGAATCCTTATGGGTGGGATTCTGTAAAGAAAACAACCCGTGTTGGCTTAATTATAAACTCATTAAAATAAGAACATGACATTTCCAAAATACTGATCTATTCTTGTAAGTCAGATTCCACTGAAAGCTAAGTTTGGGGCTTACTTTCCTAAAAACAATATTGGTTAACTAAAACCATGCACAAGTAAAGTCATCACAGATCTGATTGTACCTAAAAAGCCTACTGATTTTGTCCTCCAAATGAATAGGTACAGTAGCTCACAGATAAGTAATCTGCTCAATTACAGCTGGAATTTCCACTTAGTTAAGCACTCTAAAAAAGGGGGAGAGGGAATGTATGGTCTCAAAGAAAATCTCCTTTTTCTCATACGATTGCTGAGTGTTTTGATTATAATCTCAAGGGGTAAACAGTAGGTTTATGTCTTATAAAAGAAATCGTGTTTGATTTTCAAGGATTCTAATATCCACATATAAATAGATAATTCATAATTTAACAATGACTTGCAACACACATTAATTTGCTAATATTTATTATTCTTCTCACTGGTCCCTTATTAATGTGTTGTTTGTTTTTGTCTTTGTTTTTGTTTTTTCGACTGACTGTATAAACATTATTTACAATGTTGTATTAGCTTCAAGGGCTTCCCTGGTGGCTCAGACAGTGTACAGCAAAGTAATTTAGTAACACATACATACATCTCAGAGAAGGCAATGGCGCCCTACTTCAGTACTCTTGCCTGGAAAATCCCATGAATGGAGGAGCCTGGTAGGCTGCAGTCCATGGAGTTGCAAAGAGTCGAACACGACTTCACTTTCACTTTCACTTTTCACTTTCATGCATTGGAGAAGGAACTACCAACCCACTCCAGTGTTCTAGCCTGGAGAATCCCAGGGACTGTGGAGCCTGGTGGGCTGCAGTCTATGGGGTCGCACAGAGTCGGACACGACAAGCGACATAGCAGCAGCATACATACATCTATTATTTTCCAGACTCTGAAATGCTTGTTTCACATTACCATCAACTTCCTATAGCAGTTGGGGGAAAACCTGGCTTGATAGCTATTATATAGATATTGATAGCTTGATAGCTATTATGTTGCTGTTTGGTCACTAAGCTGTGTCCAACTCTTTGCTACCTCATAGACTTGCCTGCCAGACTCCTCTATCCATAGCATTTTCCGGGCAAGAATACAGAGTTGATTGCCATTGCCGCCTCCAGGGGATCTTCCCAACCCATGGATCAGACCCACGTCTCCTGCTTGGTAGGCAGATTCTTTACCACTGAGCCACCTAGGAAATTCCCTTGTTAGGTACTATTCTCTCACATAAATGGTCTTCCACTCACTAAGTCTGTCTATTCCTTGGAAGCAATGAAAAGAAGCACCTCCAAGGAAATAAAAAATGTTCTTTGGACACTGATGTAACTGTATTGGATATATTTATGTTCTAGTAGATCAGGGTCAAAGACTTGAATTTGAAATTGCATTTAATTCTCCCTAACTGGGAAAAAAAAATAAAAAGTTGGGAGAAATGATCTCTGGAACTATTTATCTAAAATTTGAGCTACTCACCCCTACAAAAACTTTGACTTTGGAATATACCTCGCCCCATAGTCAAGATTCCAAATAAAGAAATCTACATTACTTCTCACTACAAGTGAGTATGAGTCAAAAAGAAACATGTCTAAGAAAACAGGCTTCTCTATACCTTCTTCATATAAGAATAAAAAAAAGACAAGTCATTGTGGTGAGAAATAACTACTTTTGAGTTTTTATATTATCTGATATATTCCAAATTTTTGTGGTTGTTAGAAAATATATTTGGAAATACATAAGTATAACACATATACATAAATATACATCAAATATATATAACTATATATTTAAATGAGCTTTCAAGCAGAAATAAATATTAAGCAATAATTTTTTATTCTTCTTAAAATAATATTTCCTAGAGAGAGGAATAAGGCAGCTGCAGTAAACAGAAGGGGACTTTTAACTCAAGCTTAGCACATTTAGATGTATGCATATATAAAACCAAAATAAATCTCTACATTACCATTTTGGGATATGACATTTTTGAAATGCTGATGTATAAATTAAGACATATAAAATACTTTTACAACTCTATCTTCCTTTGACTTTAGCTATTGCATATTCTACCAAAATTCTACAATATAGAGTACATTAACTTCATTATTTCTGTATGATTACATTATAGTCATTTGTTCAAAAAAAAAAAAAAGACAGACAAATATATGATACTACTTCTATGTGAAGTCTAAAAAAGGGTGTAAATGAACTTATCTACAAAACAGAAATAGAGTTACAGATGTAGAACACAAGCTTAAAACCACCTAGGGGTAAGGAAAGTGGAAGGGATAAATTGAGATTTTGAGATTGACATATACACACTACTATTAATATATATAAACTAGACAACTAATAACGATGTACTGTATAGCATAGGGAACTCTACTCAATACTCTGTAATGGCCTATATGATAAAAGAATCTAAGAAAAATTGAATGTGTATGCATGAGAGTGAAAAGTGAAAGTTTTGATCCCTTAGTCATGTCTAACTCTTTGCGACCCCATGGAGTATAGCCTGGCAGGCTCCTCTGTCCATGGAATTCTCAACACAAGAATCCTGCAGTGGGTAGCCATGCCCTTCAGGGGATCTTCCAGACCCAGGGATCAAACCCAAGTTTCCTGAATTGCAGGCAGATTCTTTACCCTCTGAACCACTAGTATGCATGTGTGTGTCAATTTGCTTCAGTCATGTCTGACTCTTGGCGACCTTATGGACTGTAGTTCACCCATGGGGTTCCTCTGTCCATGGAATTTTCCAGCTAAGAGTACTGGAGTGGGTTGGCCATGTCCTTCTCCAGGGGATCTTCCTCGCCCATGAATGGAACCCATGACTCTAACCTCTCCTGCATTGGCAGGTGGATTTTTTTTAACCACTAGCACCACCTGGGAAGGCCTAACTCGTATGTATATGCATAACTAATTCACTCTGCTGTACACTTGATACTAACACATTTTGTAAATCCACTATACTCCAATAAGAATTTTTTTCAAAAAAAGCATAAAACAAAAAAAAACCTTTTTAAATACAATGTCTTTTAAAATACAATGGCCTGGAGGGTCACCTGAATGTACATGATCCCTTCTATATCAAGATACTGCTTTGCTGAAGGAAACAAATCCTGAAAGTGGCTTTTGGAGGAAAAAACTTAGAAATTCCTTTTAATGATGAACATGTTTACACTTAAGAAACAATAAATAAAACCAATGCTATGTTTTAAGTTAAGAGGCAAAGCCACACTTCCAAGGTTCAAAGGAGGGTTTGATATTTAAATAGAATGAGCAGTTTGATATGTTGCATTACTTAGTACTTTCCATTCTGAGATAAAGTTCCTTAAGATCTTCTGGTTATATTTACTTCATTCCTAAAGGGTTTTAAAATATTTTACATGTAAAAAATTTTGCTAGCCACTCTGTATTTTAGTACCTTCATCCTTAAACTCTTAACTATTTAGTCATTACACTTAAATTTTGCCAATATTAATTGGAAACATTACCTCAATATTTTACCCTTTACTATGGTCTGATTGTGTCCTCACAAGATTTGTATGTTGCATCCTAACCCTAAAGGTGATGGTAATAGGAGGTGCTGCTTTGGGAGTTAATTAAGTCACGAGGGCCGAACCATCATGAAGGGAATTAGTGTTTTCAAAGAGTCCTCACAGAGCTCCCAAGCTCCTTCCAACACATGAGAACACAGAAGTAGGCACTCTGCAGCTCAGGAGAGGGCCTTGACCAGAATGTAACCATGCACAATGATCCTGGACTTCCAACCTTCCAAACTGGGAGAAATAAATGTCTGTTTATAAACTACCCAATCTGTGGTGCTTTAGTATGGTATAAAGCAGCCTAAACAGACTAAGATACAATTCTAGATGTAAAAATGCAGTGAATATATATATACATATATGTAAAATATCTAGCACAATTCCTGGCATATATTTAGAATAATATAAAATGTTTGGGGTGTGTATATGTGTGTGTGCTTATATCTTTGTGTATTAGTGTATAGGGGCATATGCAGAGTTAATTCAGGAATAAACGTATATCTGGATAAAAAAATTTGTAAAATGTTTAGCTATAAATAAATTTCTAGAGATTGTATTTGTCCCCCAAACCATGTGAAGATTTTATTGAATAATATGTTAATTTTGTTCCTTCTTTTTCCTTTCACAATTTATGTTGTTCATTGTTTAGTTGCTAAGTTGAGCCGTGTTCTTGGCAACCTCATGGACTGCAGCATGCCAGGCTTCCCTGTCCATAACTTATACCAAGTAATTATTTGCATGGAAATACCAACCATGTTGGATAACATGCAGGTCTTAATGGAATTTGTGAACCTGCTTAATTTATATTCCCTTGGCGTCTACAAGACTTCTTAGTGGTCATGAAGGAGTTATGGAGGAAATCACTCAAATCCAGCATGAGTCATTTAGACAACAGTTTTCAGAATCACACCTAACCAAAAAATGTACAATTCTATTTGGGGATCATGTGTTATCCTGATTTGTTTGAATTCTTTATGTACATCTTATCATGTTATAATTAGCCTTCAACTTGTTTCCCAGATAAGTGATGTTTACTTTCTTTCTCTTTGAAGGAAAATTCATATAGCTTCTCTTAGATATATTTCCAGTAAAACATTTCTCAGAGCTTAACAGCTCTCAATTTAATAAAGATTTCCATCATTAAACAGATTGCAATGCTATAAACAAATTTCTACATTAATAGCTTTCCTACCAAAATACCAGTGACAAAGTTTGAAGATGTGAGTCCACATGTATTTGAGTCAATTTCTTTGCCATATTAAATATAGTTTTATTTAGATCACAGTTCATAGAAGACACTTAAAAGGCTCAATATTTTTGCTAAAAACACAAATGCTTAAGATGGAGGCATTCTTACATAAGACTAACAATTTTCATACAGATTATGATTAAAGGATCCAGATGGCTTTTGTCCTTGTTTTTCTACTCCAAGTCCATCACAATATCTTAGCAGAGTACTGTATATTCAGTGGACATTTAATAAAAATTAACTAGGATTCTTATCAGCTATATGGAGACTTTATAGCATGAATAATAGTAGAAATATAAACAACAAGTGATGTTTTAAAGCTAAATGACATTTATATGTTTTGGATCAATGTTTTCTCCCTTTGTGTAATGTACTTGATATAATATTTAAGAAAATATAAAATACTGTGTACTGATCACAGAGCCTTTATATTTCCTTTGGTCATTTCTTTCCAACTGAAAGGTATTCTTTGAATCTGAGATCCAATTATCATCATTTGAGGAAAGATTCTCACTATCAATTTAATATAAATTTTTTTAGCAGTCTACATGATACATGAAGGGAATGTAACTATGTCCTTATTTGGTGTTAAATTATCTACTTCATGTAATAAGCAAATGTTGAAAATGAGCAGAGGATGTTCTGTACAATTTTTCTCAGATGACACAGATTGGATGTCCAGTAATTGGCTCCGGATTTGATTTCTGGTCAATTACTCACATTTGAGACCACATTTTATGTATCAAGTTTAGCCTCTCTTTCTTGAGCTTTTTCCCATTTAATAAGCACTTTCTATTTATGTAATGCCTATATCTGAAAAATTTAATATAACTCAGATTTCTCATTAATTCTGATGATATAACTGTGAATTAGATGAGTGTGCCTTTGCAGTGATGGAAACTGAGGTAGAGATAGTTGGAGTGGCCCTCATACAATCTCACCATCTCTCATTTGTAAAGATCTGCCTTCAAGGAGGAATTGTCACCTCATATCCATTCAACACTGGTAGGTCACCATATTCAAAAGTTTCCATAGTGACTGTCTCAAGTTTTTATATTTTGAAGCTCATTAGCTGAGAGAGATGCTTCAGTTTTTGCTACTGCATGTACATCTGGCAAGAAAAATCTCTGCACTCAGTAAAACAGGAGTGAGGAAAAAGAGTGACTACTCAAGAGCCTCACTGGTGAAAACAGGGCAAATTTTGTTTCCTAGTTATTAATCCATTATATCAGGTTGTAAAGCAGGCACAGTTGGTCCTCAACAGAGGTCTAGTTTCTAAATGTCTCAGACAATAACATATACCAGCAACAAAGCTCAGGATCTTGGTCTAAGATTGAGGTCTTTGAAATCCGAAGAATGGCATTTCAATTTTCAATACAGTCACTAAAATAAAGGCTTTGAGCATTCGATGGGAAGCAGCAAGATGACAATGAAGCCCTTACAACTGTATATTTCTCAGTCCATTATTTTTCCGAATACTAAATGAAAATAATAAACACAAAGTCTCAGGTATTACTGTTCAATAATCACTCTGAAAAGAGGAAAGCAGGCACCTATACTGAAATGTGTCCCCCTAGAGAAACCTCCTTTTTAAAGAGAGATATTTAATGTGAAATGATGCATCAAAGGAAATATTAGCAAAAGTAGGAATGATGCCAAACTTAACCAAACGGTAGGAATTAAACTGATCATTAAACGATATTAAAGAGTTGATATGGAAACTGCTACTGCTACTACTGCTAAGTCACTTCAGTCGTGTCCGACTCTGTGCGACCCCGTAGATGGCAGCCCACCAGGCTCCCCCGTCCCTGGGATTCTCCAGGCAAGAACACTGGAGTGGGTTGCCATTTCCTCCAATGCATGAAAGTGAAAAGTGAAAGGGAAGTCACTCAGTCGTGTCTGACCCTCAGCGACCCCATGGACTGCAGCCTTCCAGGCTCCAAACACAGCATGTCAATTCCAGTTGTTAATCTGTAGCAGAGCCTGACTTCCCAATACTTGTTTTAAGATTCTATTGTTTTGAAGAGTCATTTCTGAGATTCCTTTCATACATTGTAACTTTTGTCTTCTCTGCTGCTGCTGCTGCTGAGTTGCTTCATTTGTGTCTGACTCTGTGAGACCCTATAGATGGCAGTCTAAATTTGAGCCAAGTTACTAATTATAGTATTAGAATGCTATCCTTAAATTTTATATTTTTCAAAAATAAAAAGTACTAGCATACCTAATGAATGACTCTAAAATTGTTAAAACTCTGTGTTATATGTATTTAATAACACCACAGTTAGTATAATTTAGTAATATTATTTGAATAAAACAGAAAAAGGTGCTCATAGCACATATTTATCATACTCTTCAAGAAAGAGATAAAGGAAACCACCTACAATATATTTAGGAAAAAGGAAAGTAAGCATCATGGTTTACAGTTGTAGATGTAGCACAGGTCAGTGTTGGCTCCCTGCAATGAAATGTGAACTTCTTTGAAATATGTGAAATAATACAAGCAGAGATGATAGATGGAGGAGAATTTCTGCTTGAAACAATGCATAGAAGGAATTATCCAAATCACCCTCTGTGAAAGCATGCTGTAGCTGTTGTAAAAGCAAGAGGAGAAAATCAATATATAGTAACAGAATATATTTTTAATAGTTTAATTTTTTCTGGTTTGTTTTTCCAAAAATGTTTTTGCAACATGACAAATTGAACTTGTGGAACTTGTGTCTATACTGATACTGTTGAGATCATAACATTTTGGTTTTTTCAAGTACAACATGAGTGGGATGCAATATATCAGGGTTTTCTAGATAATTACTGCCCCAGAAATACTGAGGGTACTTGGTAAATTTCAGATTCCAGACATCATTAAATATCTACTACTCAGTACCTTTAAATTAACCACAAAATTTGTTAAAACAAGACAAATTCTGGAGGTCAGAGTCTGAAAAATAGGTCTCACTGGGCTAACATCAAGGTGTGAGCAGGGCTGTTTTTGTTCTGGAAGCTCTAGGAACAACCTGTTTTCTTGTCTTCTCCAGCTTCTAAAGGCTTCCATCATTCCCTGGATCTTTGCCTCCTCTTCTATCTTCAAAGCTAGCAGAGTCTCATCTTCAAATCTTTCTCTTTCTGCTACTAAAGTCACATGACCTTTTTTTGATTTTGACCTCCAGTTGCCTTCTTTTAAGGACACTCGCAGCACACCAGGCCTGCTGAGATTCATGGCGTCGCAAAGAGTCGGACACGACTGAGCGACTGAACTGAAGGACACGCGTGATTATATTAAGTCCACCTAGATAATCTAGGATATGCTTGATGTCTCAAATCCTTAATTTACTCACATGTGGTATACATATTTTTATGTAAGGTAATATAAGTAAGGTTTAGAGATTAAGACTTCAACATCTTTAGGGCCATTTTTCTGTTTACCGGGTCAAATTTTGGTAGAACTAGATAATCTCACTTAGCAATTAAACTCTGTATTCAGCAACATTTTTGTTAGTACATACAGCTATTTACTTATTGATTCATCTATATAATCATTAATTTATTCATTATTAACAAGCATTTGTTTCATACCTGTTCGATGTGAACCACAGAGTCGGTCCATGGAGACACAAAATGAATTAAAAAAGAAATGTCTACCCTTACTTCATTGAACTTAATTGTTCAATTTTTTTTAAACTGAATTCATGTATTTATTGCCTAATATATGCAAGGTGTGGTCCACTTACAAATCATTAGACATGCTCATGTAGTAGACAGAGTATGTATGTATTGTTTTCATTGAAATTACAGTTATTATTTCAGAAGTGGTTTGTAAGATAGCATAGACATCCATAGGAATATAACATAAATTTTCAAAGTAAGAAACAAACAAAAAAAATGAAGTCTGTGAAACTACAATCTAGGGAGATACACTAAGCAATTGACATAGTACGAGGGTGTCAATAACATCAAATTTAGCCCATTAGAAGAATAAGGAGCTCTTTTCTCTCTGTACCCAATGGAGATTAATTTTAAAATGTGTATTTTATGTGTGTTCCTCACCTCTTTTGATAAAATAAAAGTGCTAAAAGTGGTCACCTGGGGGTGGTTTTTACTTTTTATTCTCTTTTCTGAGAAGAAACATGTTGCATAACTTCTATTGCACATAGACTAGCAAAATAGGCATTTTGCTATTTGGATTCCTGGCCAAGTGATTTCATTAAAGGAGGTTCAGTTAAAGGATGTGTTTTCTGTAATTATCATATCAGAACTGACAGAAAAGTTCCTCTACTTTAAAAATGTTCAAAGTTAGGCAACAATCTGTTAATGCCACATGATCAGTAAAAATTAGCAAGTTTCTGAAAGTAAGCAATAGCTCTCATCCTCCATAGGCAGGTTTTTCTGAAATCAAGCTCCAGGAATTCTCATTTGTCTCAGGCTCACTCTGTTTCTCTAAGCTTCTGTCTTCCCTGATGCTCCCACCTTTTTTCATTTGTTCATTTGCTTGTTTTTACCATAGATGCTGTCCACTCTTCCTCCCCTGGGATAGCAGCAGACATGTTTTGGGTATGAGTACAGCCCCATATCACATGAGAAATTCTTACTTCTGTTTTCTCTTCAGTTACTCCCTGCTTTGAAGCTGTTTCCTAGGTATTTATGTATCCTTTTGAGTTTGCTTCCTGCTTTGAACTTTCCCTGAGCTCTCTGTTTCTTCAAATGTCTCTACTGTGCTTTTGATTTTCTTAACAATGTGATGAAGAAAACCTGATGAGATGATTTGAGTTCTGTTGATATATACAACTGGCTTTATATGATTCCATTTTCAGAAAACATGTTTAATAGGAGCCATAAATACTAAAAGCCTCTCAATCACCTGTCCATTAATATATTCAGGATGCCGAGCCATGCTAAGTCAATTCAATCATGTCCAATTCTGTGCAACCCAATGGACTGTAACCCTCCAGGCTCCTCTGAACATGGAATTTTCCAGGCAAGAATACTGGAGTGGTTTACCATTTCCTTCTCCAGGGGATCTTCCAGATCCAGGGGCAGAACCTGCGTCTCTTAAGTCTCATGCATTGGCAGGTGAGCTCTTTATCGCTGCTGCTGCTGCTGCTACGTCGCTTCAGTCATGTCCAATTCTGTGCGACCCCATAGACGGCAGCCCACCAGGCTTCCCGTCCCTGGGATTCTCCAGGCAAGAACACTGGAGTGGGTTGCCATTTCCTTCTCCAATGCATGAAAGTGAAAAGTGAAAGTGAAGTCACTCAGTCGTGTCCGACTCTAGCGACCCCATGGACTGCAGCCTACCAGGCTCCTCCGTCCATGGGATTTTCTAGGCAAGAGTACTGGAGTGGGGTGCCATTGCCTTCTCCCTCTTTATCGCTAGAGTCATCAAAAGTAAAACATAATCTGTCTGAAGAATACATTTCACTTCATTTTAAGTAAATGAAAGCACTGCTTTTGTTTTATTCAATAGAATATACAATTTATGTTGGATTCTTTATGTTGGCGCCAAGTCTCCAATATATTTTGTCCTTGTGATAGTTCGTTTCAGGTTCACAGAGATCTAGTACCCTACAGAAAATATAGTTAACTCTTTGCCTATTACAGATATTTCTTTAGAAAAGTTTGGGAGTAACTCTCTAAAAAGAGTGGGATTTAGCTTTGTTGAACAATTGTTCAGAAGCCCTCATGATACTCTTGTATCAACCTTAGAAATGGAGAAATTGAGGTTAGCTTTGAATTCCACATTTTGAGTAAATTTGTGTAACTACCTCTTCAGTGATAAGAGAAACAGTTGAGAAGCAGAGATATTAGAATAAAAAATGACTGCAAAAAATGGGATAATGCAAGAGCATTTTTTAAAAATTCTTGCCAGCATCTATCACACTTGCAGCAACTTCAGGTGTGACAAGTTTTCAGATTTGTGGGTTAAGAGGGAATCAGACTATGCAAGTTAGATGAATATGACATTATTTAGAACCACACCCTCATTTTACAGATGAGAAAATGAGGTGTGGAGAAGGTGAAGAGATTTTTCTTTGATCTCACATCCCCTTCTTGGAAGAAGTAAGCAGTGTATTAAGGGAAATTAATAAATATTTTTATTATAATTAAAATAAAATAAATTGAGTCAACTTATGGTAAAATGGAAATTTATTAGATCATGTAAACCAACCATAAAATGAGTGGCAGTTGAGTAGCACTGAGGGTAGCCTGGGAGTCAGGACTCGGATTGAGTTTGGGCTGCCTCTTCTCTCTGCTTTACTTCACAGATCAGCTTCATGTTCCCTTTATGTGGGTGGACTTCTTCTGAACATCAAAAATATGGTGCTAGGTGTCTTGTTCTTTTATTCTAACAGCCTTTCACCTACAAAGAAAATCTAGTCTTCCTGTTGCAGAATTTAAAATCGGAGGGAAGAAGTCTAGCTGGTTTGGTTCAAGTCATTTGACCATTGACTGCTTGGACCAAAAAAAGATAAATTAGATTAATTTTCTCATCCTGTGTAGCCAAAAAAAGAAACCATTTTTAAAGAAAATGAGGAGAGGGTGTTGGGCAGATAAAACAATTCCCTGGGGCCTGAAATTGGAGAGGGAACAAATCTAGGATTTCTGAAGGACACATTTTACACTCTGGCTGAAATATCTTACACCCTATGTGTTCTGATTTTATCTACCCAGAATGTTCATTAGAGATATCAGTTTTAATTGGGATGTCAAATCAGCTGGGGTTAGAAGCATCATTTTTGCTTCAATTATCTTTCCTTTTAAAAAATCCTTTTAAAAATTTGATGAAACCTGATAGCCATATATTGTATGAAACAATGTATACAGATAAATGAAATGGCCATTTCAGATTACAGCACATGAGCCATTTATTTTTCAGAAATTGTATAATTTAGGTTTTTTCCCCCAAAATGCTGTTTTCCCTACAACTATTTTGATGCATGCTTCAAAAAGTCCTTATTTATTTTGAAATACAAATCAGGATGATATTTAAATTAAATGAATCTATCTCTGCTATTCATACAAGAACTTTATCTTGTGACAGAGTGTCTTATAGCCCTTTAGTTTTCAAAGCAGTAAGCTGTTGCTTCCCATAGACATGTGCCCTATGTCTACAAGAAATGCATCAATCCTTTTAATTGGATAGGACATTGATAAGGATCAGTCAAGTATTATTTTTCCAATTTCTGTAATCAGTGTGCTAACTGTGGTTAGAATAATTTTTAAAAATTATTCCATCAGAGCTGTTGTTTTTCTGACTGTATATGAAATTTGAAAGTTTGATTTCAATATGAGGAAGAAGAAAAAATAAAGCAGCTGTCTGACTTCTATCTCCAAATGGGGTATAGAAATATAACATATGTATATTCTTTAATAACAAAAGATTATTTATAGAGTCTGGCTTTAGTGAACCTTAGCCAACCCAATGTAGTGTTAATTATGGGTTCTATTTAGAGAAAAAAGAGGCAGCAAATTGTAGCAAAAGTGCTTTGTGGACATAATCAGGCCACTGAGCTCGATTCTAATCTCTGTGATCTTCAGAGTAGCATTGTCACAGATACTAGGACACTTCCTCCTCTGTCACAGCTTTGGTTCTTTTGTACTATAGAGTAATATAAAGGAAAAAGTAGAGGGGGAAAAAAAAACATTTCACAAAGAAAAAAATTAATCTTGCAGTATTTTATTAGCCAAATGGTGACCACTAGGTCATAAGATAATATTGATCTTTCACCTGCTCTCAGAAAAAGAAACCTTCACTCCATCTTACTAACTCAAATAATAGAGTAGCTTCTTCAATCCCCTCTCAGATTCAATACCTCTTGTTAACATAGCAACCTACATGTATAAAGGACCAAGACAAGATGCTTCTGATTCTGTCTTGCTTAAGTATCCTGTCTGCTACTTGCTATTCCATGATTTCTAACTATAGCAAATGAAGCATGTCATGTTACCATTTTCAAATCCTTTAATTATTCCTCCTGCTCTTGAAACTGCAATGAGAGCTATAGGAAGACAACACATTATCAGCTGTAACTTGTTTTAAATCTCTCCATCTGGAATATTGTATTTCCATTCTTATAACTGAGTAAGAATATCATCTGAAAATCCAAGGTTAGTATTTCCACCATTTTATAAAATTTTAATTCAGTCTTCTCAGATAGATATAGAATAAAAGAAAGAGAATATGAAGGAATGAGTGGTCCAGAGGAAAGACCATGAACTTTAGAGTGGGACAGACCCATTTCTAATCTTAATCCTGCATATTATACCAAAAAGAATTTAGGTTACTCATTTCCATATCTGTAGACTAGACCATTCAGGTATGACCTAAATCAAATCCCTTATGATTATACAGTGGAAGTGACAAATAGATTCAAGGGATTAGATCTGATAGACAGAGTGCCTGAAGAACAATGGACAGAGGATTGTGACATTGTACAGGAGGCAGTGATCAAGACCAACTCCAAGAAAAAAAAATCCAAAAAGATTGCCTAAGGAAGCCTTGCAAATAGCTGTGAAAAGAAGAGAAGCAAAAGGCAAAGGAGAAAAGGAAAGATATACCCATTTGAATGCAGAGTTCCAAAGAATAGTAAGAAGAGATAAGAAAGTCTTCTTCAGTGATCAATGCAAAGAAATAGAGGAAAACAATAGAATGGGGAAGACTAGAGATCTCTTCAATAAAATTAGAGATATCAAGGGAACATTTAATGCAAAGATGGACACAATAAAGGACAGAAATGGTATGGAACTAACAGAAGCAGAAGACATTAGGAAGAGGTGGCAAGAATACACAGAAGAACTATACAAAAAAGAGCTTCACAACCCAGATAATAACGATGGTATGATCACTCACCTAGAGCCAGACATCCTGGAATGTGAAGTCAAGTGGGCCTTAGGAAACATCACTATGAACAAAGCTAGTGGAGGTGATGGAATTCCAGTTGAGCTATTTCAAATCCTAAAAGAGGATGCTGTGAAAGTGCTGCACTCAATATGCCAGCAAATTTGGAAAACTCAGCAGTGGCCACAGGACTGGAAAAGGTCAGTTTTCATTCCAATCCCAAAGAAAGGCAATGCCAAAGAGTGCTCAAACTACCACACAATTGCACTCAAGTCACACGTTAGCAAAGTAATGCTCAGAATTCTCCAAGCCAGGCCTCAACAGTATGTGAGCCATGAACTTCCAGATGTTCAAGCTGGATTTAGAAAAGGCAGAGGAACCAGAGATCAAATTGCCAACATCCATTTGATCATAGAAAAAGTGAGAAAGTTCCAGAAAAACATTTACTTCTGCTTTATTGACTATGCCAAAGCCTTTGTGTAGATCACAGCAAACTGTGGAAAATTCTTAAAGAGATACCAAACCACCTGACCTGCTTCTTGAGCAATCTGTCCACAGGTCAAGAAGCAACAGTTAGAACTGGACATGGAACAACACTGGTTCCAAATTGGGAAAGGAGTATGTCAAGGCTATATATTGTCACCCTACTTATTTAACTTAAATGCAGATTACATCATGAGAAACGCTGGACTAGATGAAGTTGGAATCGAGATTGCAGGAGAAATATCAATAATCTCAGATATGCAGATGACAGGCACACTTATGGCAGAAAGCGAAGAAGAACTAAAGAGCCTCTTGGTGAAAGAAAGTGAAAGCAAGGAGAGTGAAAAAGTTGGCTTAAAACTCAAAATCCAGAAAACTAAGATCATGGCATCTGGTCCCATCACTTTATGGTAAATAGATGGAAACAGTGACAGACTTTATTTGGGGGGGGTGCTCAAAAATCAATGCAGATGGTGACTGCAGCCATGAAATTAAAAGACACTTGCTCCTTGGAAGAAAAGTTATGACCAAACTAGACAGTGTATTAAAAAGCAGAGACATTACTTTCCTGACAAAGGTCTACCTAGTCAAAGTTATGGTTTTTCCAGTGGTCATGTATAGATGTGAGAGTTGAACCATAAAGAAGGTTGAGCCCTGAAGAATTGATACTTTTGAACTCTGGTGTTGGAGAAGACTCTTGAGAGTCCCTTGGACTGCAGGGAGATCCAATCAGTCCATCCTAAAGTAAATCAGTCCTGAATATTCACTGGAAGGACTAATGCTGAAGCTGAAACTCCCATTCTTTGGCCACCTGATGGGAAGAACTGACTCCTTGGAAAAGACCCTGATGCTGGGAAAGATTGAAGGTGGAAGGAGAAGGAGACGACAGAGGATGAGATGGTTGGATGGCATCACCAACTCAATGGACATGAGTTTGAGTAAACTCCAGGAGTTGGTGATGGACAGGGAGGCCTGGTGTGCTGCAGTCCATGGAGTTGCAAAGAGTCGGATACAACTGAGCGACTGAACTGAACTTCCATATCTGGGTCTCTGTTTCTCTATTTTCAAAACAAAGTTATTGATAGAAGCTTCCTCAGATCATTGAGATGATTTAATGAGACTGCACCTATATGTCTTCTAGCACAAAGTGAACTAAAGTACAAAAAAAGGTAGCAAATAATCTAAACTATAGTCTTTCCTGCCTTTTGATAGTCACAAGACAGAGTAGACATGAGAACCACATCCTAATTTGGGATGATGGTCGAAGCAAAACTTCAGAAACATGATATCTCCTCAGATAAATCTGAAATTTCTGTTGGTATATTGACACTGATTCCAATGAACCAAACCCAGATGTTGCTTCCGTAAGCAGCTGGTTGTCTTCCCTGAACAGTCCATCAGTCTCTTGAGTCCTTCCGTCAGCTGGTCAGCACAGCTGTTCTCTTAGCAACATCTGGAGAAGGCAGCTTGACGAGGGAGCCCCACTGAGCTTTCTAGGGTAAGCCTGATTTATAAACCACTTGAAAGAGCTGATCTTTTAAATGTCTAAACTCCCTGGATTTACCTTAAGAAAGCAGGTCTGGGGACTGGGGAGCATTATGCATCAGTGTTTCCTCAATGTCTTCTGTGGCTTCAGGACTCAGATGTAACCCAACTGAGCTCAGTGATCATGTGAACTCTCACATTTCCCACTGGTGATTGAACAGGATGTTAGAGCACAAAAGCCATCTATCTCTCCCAAGAATTCCATTCCCAGGCACCTAACAGCCTTGGAAAAAGACACAAATGCTTCTTTACATTCACTTTTCCTAAAATCAGCCCCAGGTAGCCCCTAATTTCTAACAGAAATAAACTTTAAAGCAGCTTCTGGGTTACTATTCCATAATCATGTTATATTCTGAGAAGTAAATTTTAAGTCATCAAGGTCAGGCTGATATGTTAGCAGTCATTTTCTAGCTGCCCTGGGGAGGGGTAGCCCAGGGCCCTCTACTCTGTGTCATCTGACAGGGGTTCTAATCCCAGCTCTGTCACTAGGCAATTATGTGAACTTATGTGAATCATTCAACAGCTCTGGACCTAAGGGCCCTCATCTATGCAGACTAAATTATTTCTGAGCTCCCATCCAGGACTAAGATTCTATCATCTGTACCCTCAATTTGCTATTACTTGGAGAGCCAGGCAGATTGAATGTTCTCTCAGAAGTGCTAACTGTCCTTACTGAGAACACTTGCACACAAGCTTATTAGGTAAATAAAAAAAGTTTCTTTTTGCAGGAAAAACCTCTTGGCACTATGGCTTCATATTAATATTTAATGCATTAATTTTATAAAGTTTATGCACCTAACATTTCTATTTGTTCCATTTTATTCAGCATATATGGGTTTTGTGAGCTTGATATGCTAGACAAATATATCTCCATGACTTATATACATAATTTGTCAGCCGTGGGGCTGTTTAAAATACTTTCAAATGGGGGCTTCCCATTCAATAATTTTATTTTATCTATTTAGCAATAATTTCATACTTACTTTGATGCCCATATTACACTTATGAATAGTTCAGTATTTTCTAATGTTATACATATTGCATCTGTATCTATAATGAATCATTTATTCATCAATTGTATTACCAGTAGATAATGATAACTTGCATATACCAGAACTGAAGCTAATAGTCTTGAATGGATTTCTTCATTGACACAGGCCTAGTCATGCTCATGTGTTAAGATGCCAGTTATTGTAGATCACAGCTTATACTACCTTTCATCCTGTGCACTGCATGGTTATACAGCTTAAATTCACATCTTTCTAACATTATATAGGATTTCCACAAGACTTCATTGGAGTAAATTGCTGGATATGATACAATAATAGCTGCAAACTCCTGGCATCCTGGACTCAAGATGAATGATGATAGACCTGAGGCTAATCATTTCCATAATTCCACTTTCACTGCAGCTGTGAAAAGACTTAGACAAAAACATGCCAATGATCCATTTGAAATACTTTTGCAGGGGCAAAATGTTTCAAGTGGTATATTTATATATGTTGTGGTTGAGACAGGTGGAACCTGGTTTAATCTGATCTAATTATTCTATATCTGCTTTTTATTTCATGCTTTAATTTGTTAAAATTATGGAGCTCTCTCATAAAACCTGGTATTCATAGCCACAATAATAATAGATCCTGCAGAACCCATTTATAATTAAGGAAGCTGGAGTAATCATAGCTTTATCTGTCTATAGAGATATATCTGATCTTAACTGCAAGAATTTACTCTTTCCTGTATATGAATATCCATGGAAAGGGATATAACCCCAAATAAAAGAACATCTAGCTTAT